>NC_138172.1:101802780-101985382 GCF_964165515.1 Mesoplodon bidens
CACTGCTTTGGGCACTGAGGGGACAGGAGTGAATGAGACCCAGCCCTGCCTGAGGAAGCCCCCCACGCCCCCTCCCCACAGCAGCTCTCTGCCCAGCCTCCTCCTGACCATGGCCCAGCATCACCAGCCAAACCTGGCTACTGCCTGGAGGCTGGACCACTTCACTGAAGCCCCAGGCCTGAGTGGGCGCTGTTTGCAAAGAACTTTGGTTTACGGAAGCTAAGAGCACTGTGCCACCCTCCTTGGCGAGGGGCTCTGAGTGGTCGGAGCTCAACGACAAGGGGCACAGAAAGCCACCGTCTGGATTATATTCTAAGTGCACGTGAACGTACGGCAAGCAGACAAGGACCCGTACTGTCAAACGTAGAAACCGGATACCACTGGGTGTGTGTGTATGTGTGTGTGTGTGTGTCCCCTCTTCCGTGCACTATCTCAGGACCACTGTCTTGTACCAATGTGTGTGTGTGTGTGTGTGTGTTCTCTTCTGTGCACCATCTAAGGACCACTGTCTTTGTTCTCAAGGGTGGGCTCTGACTTCCAGAAGAAAACCTACCCAGCTCTAGGCTGGTCTCAGCAGTGCAAACAGATAATTATCTGCTGGCTGCCTGGGAATGTAAGGTATCAAATAGATTGCTTAGTAATTAAAATAATGAAGGCAGTCATCAGGGCTGAAAGATATTTTTTGTCTTTTTAAACTGAAGACTCCAAATAAGGGTTAAAATATGAATTGGAAACACCATCCTGATGAATCCGCCTCCTAATTACTGGCAGGCCCGTTGGAGGCTGGTTCCACATCACAGGCTTTGGGGGTCCTTTCAACGGTGAGCCGCTCCCAGGGTTCCCCTCTGTGACTCCACCACACAGGGTCACAGAGGGCTCCCTTTGGTATAAAAGACCCATTGATTTATTTATTCTCTTATTGCAGCCATGGACCTTCTGTGCTTTCTTCAAACAGGTCTTTTTATTCCACTGTCTTTGAAAAAAGCTAATAAAGAATCAATTACAAGAGATACGCACACATAGAAATTGGTATTTATCTAAGCAGGATATCTGCTGAAAAATAACAAAGACCATTAAACCACAGGTACACACAGTGAAGCCTGTCTACCTAAGATCTCCCACTACGGATGTGACTGCGTCCTGGCTCTCAAAGGAAAGGATCGTCCCTTCCCAGCAGGAGGAAAAGGAGTGAAGGGTGAGGCCATGGGTGGAGAGCAGTCATCCCCTTGCCCCGAGAGCCCTGGGACCCACTCCATAACGTAGGATTTCCAGGAAATCTCTTGAGAAGCCATTTATTTCCCTGAGAATCTGGCATCACAAGAGCCAGAAAGTAGAACAGGGCTAATAATAACTTCATCATCACTACAGCCCTGGTTCAGAACTTGGTTTTATCTTTTTAATGGCTCTTTTCTAGGATAGCATCTTGTGGGTCTATTTGTGGGTGTTAATTGTGGCATAAAGGTTATAGATCATGGCATAAACACCATTGCTTTTCCTAAAGAGTGCCAAGTGCTACAGGTAAAGTTAACGATGTGACCAGGCTGGGGAGAATGACCAAGACCATCATGACCATGTTCTTTGCCACCAACACTTAATGACCAAATGCAAACAGATCTTGACTGGGGTAGTTTCTTCACGGTGGTTCGTCATACCTTACATTTTCTACACTTTTCTACACGTGTGCTGTATTTAGCAATAAAAAGGCAAAGTGATTTCATGTGCTGCCCACCTAGAGGTTTCTGTGCTGAAATCACAGGACGGCCCGGAGCTCCCCGGTCCATCTCTATAGAAGTCACTGAGCGCGCGGCCTACACACAGGCGGAGAAATGGAGGGCCTCCTCCCGCCCCCAGAAAAGGGGGTGCTTCTTCCCAACAGAAAGCTGGTCAGGAGATGGGAATGGACGGGAAGCACTGGGCAGGGGAGCAGGCTTAGGACGCAGAGAGAACTGGGTTTGCAACCGAGATCTGCCACTTACTAGCAACGTGCCCTGGTGAAGTTATTTAATCCCCCAAAGCCTCTGTTCTCACCTACAGAGACTCTTAGAGCGGCTATCTCAGAGAGCCGTTGTCATGGTAATTTGCTGACACACAGGTTCAGCCAGGATAGTGCTGGCTGTGGGTACCAGAATTCCCAATGCAAATGGGCTCACAGAACACAGATATTTGCTGGGTCGAGTTGCTCTGTTAAGAGCGGGGCAGGCGAGAGGGGTGGCCCGTAGCTGGCCTGGCCTCTCTGCCTCTGCCTCAGCCCTGCTCTCTCACACATGCCCTTCAGCTCCAGACTGGTGTCCACAGGCCGGGAAAGCCATCCTCTCAGGGTGTCCCTCATGAGTGAGGAAAGGTCCAGAAGCCCTCAGCTACCTCATACCTTCCCGCACAGATTGCGGGCCCCAGGTGGGTGACTGCCCATTTGAAGCTGGTCCCTGTCACACTGTAGGTACCAGTCGCTGGCTAGTGGAACTGGTGGAAGAGATGAAAGACCATCACGAGCTGAGAGCCATCAGCTAGGGTCAGTGCCCCAAACCGTAAGTGTGGAAGTACGTTGAGGAGAGATGCACATGTACATAAAATGTTCCTGGCGTGGAATTAGCCCTCAAGGAATGGAAACTGTTACTGTGGTAGCTGTGTACATAACAGACATTTATTAGACGCTTCCTGATAGAATACATTGGTTTTTCTCTTCCTCACAGCAGAGTGAAACAGCCGACTTTAAATTCAGCACGATTTCAGTGACTCTGCTTTTCCAGCCTCCACTCACCCTCTCTCCCAGCTCCTCCAGACCGTGGCACCTACCAACAGTGGTCCCAGCGAGGCCTCCTGAACATGGAAGCACCTTCAGTGTAAGTGTGAGCCTTCAGCAACGGCATCAGAAACATGCTTTTCTTCTAAGCGAGGCTTGTTACTGATCAAATGCTCCCATGAAACTTTCATAAGGTTATTATAGAGCCTGGCTTTCACCTTCTAATACTCAAGCTATTTCATAGTCGCAAAGAGACAACAGAACCAGAAGCATTGATTAAGTGCTCCTGTAAATCAATACAAACAACCATAGCCTTTCGGCCACTGTAAGAAAAGTGATGCATGATCTTGGCCTTATCTGTTGGCCTCCAGAGCTTGCGGTCGAAGTCCCCACCACAGGGGGCTGTGGGTTTCAGTCTCAGGGCTGGGATGAACTAAAGGAGGTCTCCATGGTTTCCAATGTGACAGATCAGTTTGAAGGGTGAAAGTCACCAATTTCAGGCAGTCCCATCAAGGGAATTTTAGAGACGAGAAAAGTGGAAGATTCAAAAGGGTGTGTAAGTTGCTATTTAATAAGATACTGGGATCCTTGAAGGACTTTCCTCAGGTTCTCAAGAGGCTGCATTGCAGCCAGGAGAGGCTGCGGAGCTCAGACAACTAGACACGGCCTACAAGGCAGGTAGATGAATGATGCTACTCATCTGTTGAGTCACATATCCTGTTCCTGCCCCATAATCTCACATATACCCTGGCCCCGAACCCACACAAACACACGCACACCTGTAGGCACCACACCGGCCATTAGGCAAAAGCGTCATTTCTCTCAGGAGCTCTATGACCCATTTCTCAGCAGGACTGTGGACTTCTTCTTTCCATATCCCAGAATTCCTTCAGAGACCATGACTATTTTCTTCTGTTTATGGGATAGGACGTTTACTTGTTCAGAGTCATACTCCCAGATTCCTGTTCCTGAGCTTCACTCTGGATTGAAATAATTCGGTGGTGGAGAGCAAGGACTCTGGGGTCCTTTAAACCTTGCTTCAAGTCCTGGGTTTGCTCTATGACCTTGGGGGAGCTATTTACTTTTTCTAAGCCTCAACTGCTTCACCTGTAAAATGGGGCGAGTAACAGTATCTATTCTGTATAGCTGTTGAGAGGATGAAATAAACTAATGCAAGGAATGCATATAGCGGAGTAGCAGGGACATCAGAGGTCCCAAGAGCTGGGAGCCGGGAGGCCTAGACCCAGCTCACCTCCCTCGCCTTTGCTCTAAAATGCCGTGAACACATGGCAGCCGGGAAGCCCTCCTGCCTGGACCTGCCGTCTGGGTAGGAACTCACCCCCTGCCCGCCTGGGCCCAAAGCCCAAAGCAAGGATTATAGAAGAAGACCTAGAAGGGAGATTCCTTTTGACTAAGACTCCAGGATTTTGCCATGAGGAGTGAAGTAGTCAGTGAGCCCTAGAGACACGTCTGTCTTGTTCACTCTGAGCTGGTCCCACCTCCTATGCGCAGGTTCTCAGGGACCCCAGGGGCCCGAGGCCACAGTTCCTCCTCCGAAGCAATATTAAATTTACTCTCAATGTAAAAAAAAACAACCCAGTGCTGGGACTTCCCTGGTGGTCCAGTGGTTGAGACTTTGCCTTCCAGTGCAGGGGGTGTGGATTCGATCCCTGGTCGGGGAACGAAGATCCCACGTGCCTCGCGGCCAAAGAAACCCCAAAAACATAAAACAGAAGCAATATTGTAACAGATTCAATAAAGACTTTAAAAAATGGTCTGCATCAAAAAATCTTTAAAAAAATGAAAAACAACCCAGTGCTTTGGTTTTCACTACTGCCCCCCAGGGAGGGAATCTGTCAAATGACAGGCCCGGGTCCCAATTTTGCCAGAGTTGGAGGTGGCTGAGCCCGAAGTCAGGATTCTTGGGTTTTTTGTTTTGTGTTTTGATTCCTGCATGGATCTCAAGGGCATCACGCCGAGTGAGAAAAGCCAGTCGCAAAAGGTCACACACTGAGTGATTCCATTTCTGTGGTATTCTTAAAATGACAAAATTATAGAGATGGGTGGTTGCCAGAGGCTGGGCGGCAGGGGAAGGCAGGGCTGTGACCGTGAAGAGGAGCCCAAGGGAGAGGGTTTTCACGGCAGCCCCATGCTGCAGGAGCCAGCGGCAGTCATGCCAGTTCGCACATGCACGCCGACACCCCCCGCTCGGCTTCTCGGGGAGCCATCATACCGTTATCTTTCAGTGAAAGGATGCCATTTGCAGCAACATGGATGGACCTAGAGATGATCATACCAAGTGAAGTCAGTCAGACAGAGAAAGACAAATATCGTATGATATCACTTACATGTGGACTCTAAAATGTGACACAAATGAACTCATCTACAAAATAGAAACAGACTCAGAGAGAACAGACTTGTGGTTGCCAAGGGGAAGGGGGAGTGTGGGAGTTTGGGATGAGCACATGTAAACTAGTATATACAGAATGGGTAAACAACAAGGTCCTACCATATAGCACAGGGAACTATATTCAATATCCTGGGATAAACCATAATGGAAAAGAATATGAAAAAGCATGTATACATGTATGTATAAGTCACTTTGCTGAAACTAACACAACATTGTAAATCAACTAGAGTTCAATAAATAAATAAATAAATAACAGTTTTGTTTCCAACAACAGGACAGCGTTAACTTCCTCAACGTTGGAAATGACTGAGCTAGAGTTTCGGATTCTTGTTTGCTTTTTGTTGCTCTTTTTTGGGTGGCATGCGGTGAGGCCATCTTTTATTGTATCTGAATGTGGGGCACTAGGGTGTTTTAAAAGCCAAGCTAAACTAGTGAAGAGATAGAAGCCACACAACCCAACCTACTTCCTGGCTCCTTAGATTCTGCCAGTTCGAGGTTGCCTAGATCGCAGATGTTCACCCCGAGTAGGGTATGAATGATGCAACTACATTTCAGCGTCGCACACACAATGTCCCCCGCCCCCGAGGTTTCCCAAGGGCTGACGCCCTGAGGCTTGGCACCAAGCACTACCACAACTGCAGCCGTGGCTGACGGCTGCTCTGTCACTGCCCAGGCTGCCCTGGTTGTTAAATATTTAAAATAGAACTCCTAGGTCTTACAAGACCTTAGTGTGTATTCTAGAGAACGAAAACAGAAAACGAAAAGCAAAACAAATGCACAATTCGTTGATGAAAGTTTTATACTTTCAGGAGTCTTGAAACTTCTAATTTTTTTTTCTAAATGTAGGGCCTGTGATGAGTATTTTGAATTTAACTGTTGGAAAGAAATCTGTGACTAGCTTCGTGACTTGTAACTAACTCTTCTTGCTGTTACCATATGGTGTTTCCTTTAATAAAAACATTTTGCAGAAATAATGATAAAAAATTACTTCAAGCTTCTAAAAAAGTTAAGATGTTTCTGGCAATAAAAACACTCCTTATAATCATGTAGATAACTTTGCATTTGATAAACAGGAAAAATTCTGTTCTCCTTGTCACTTTATTTCTAAGTAAAAATGACGCACTGCACTGTCACTCATCCTGGGACATTTTCTGAGTATCTTCTTATTCATTGACCTCTCTCTAGATTGCAGGAATGTACATTCAAGGATCCTGTTCTATTCACGTATCTGTTATGACCCCATTTCCTTTGCCTTTTTGCAACAGAATAACATACTCTACTTCTGCAGAGCTTTGAGCCACACTGTGTGTCAGTTCTGATGGGTTCAGCTCCATGCAACAGGAGACGCTGAGCTGGCTTCAAGGCATTAAAAACTTCTGGAGCTGCAAGGCCAAAGTAGCTGTCTAGGAGGCCAGAGGGATCAGGACCCTTTCTTCCTTCTGTTTCACCGTCCTTAGTAAGCAGGCCGCCATCTTCATGCGCATCCCCTAATGGCTACAAGATGGCTGCTCCGTCTCCGGGCCTCACATCAGCATTGTGGACAGAAGGGCGGTAAAAGGCCAAAGCGGCAGGCTGGGCAAGAAGGCTTCCGGAACCTGCATCCAGAAACTTCCGCTTCTTCTTATTGGTCGGAACTGGGCGGCATGGCCACTGCCAGGCCAAGAATAAGAGAGCTGTGGATGAGGGGTCAGGTCAGTGTCGCTCACACTGCTGCAGAAGGGGGGCTCGCCTGCCCTCCCGCAGGGTCTTACCTCCGGAGTGCATCCTGTTTCTTGCTTCCCCACCACTTTCTAGGGTCCCCGGGAGTGGTTCTCAGTGTAAGAGGCTTTGGCTGCTCAGTTTCCCTTTGTAAGAAGTAACCGTGCGATCTTCCTTCACGTGGGCTTGATTGTCTTGCTAACGTGTGGTACCTAGGAAGTTTGATTTCATTTCCTTCCATTAATTCACAGGGCAAAGTGAAAGTAGAGTGGGTTTAAATCGATGTCTTCACCCTAAATAATCGGGCTTAGTGTGGAGGGAGGGAAGAAACAGCCCCGCGTACTAATGGGAATTGTAGAGACAGGAAAGAGATGAGTGAGAAGGAATGCACATTATCCTACCTCACAGAAGCCGGAGCAGTGGATTGGTTTGCTGTGTATTTAACAATCACTCTCTCTCTCTCTCTCTTTTTTTTCCCCCCTCCTCTTACACTTTAATAAGCAATTTAACATAAATCCTAGGTCTTCCTTAGAATGCCTGGTACCTGTTTTGACAAGGTTCATATACAAGAAACATAAACAAACCTTCCTGTACCGCAGGCTTCATTATTAATTTTACTCATTACAGTTAATGAAAAATCAAACGCCCAAATGGCTGGGCATGAGGTAGGCAAATAAGCTCTCCTCTCCTTAGATCAGAAATCGTACAGGAAGGAAGATAAATGGTTAGGGCTCAGATAGGCGGACGATTAGGTATGCCTGCTTAAACCACCCACTTTACTGACACTTTAGCTCAAGCTGTCATCTCCTGACAGATCTGCCTACTGTTTGGGTGGAGATACCACCTTTCCCCACCTGGGAACCTTGTTTCCAGACTGCCTTGCCCAGCGGCAAGTGGTAGCTGGGTAGCAGCAGACTCACGTACAGGTCTTCACCCTTCTGCATGAACCGTCACTCTCAGATACCGCTCCCCTTTGGAATGAATGCGGGGGTTCTAGCAGCTATGACGGCTCGAAATGTACGAGTTGAATTCATTCTGGTCTGTAATTAAGGATCTGTAGTCATCTCTGTCATAAAGATCCAAGGGTACGTGTAGTAAACAAACAAATCAACCTGGAGGTTAAACTGGAAATATGTTTCTTGCTTTTGTTTCAAAACTAATATTATCAGTTGGGTTTTCTACATTTTAATATGACCCACCACTTATAAAGTCCACAGTTCCAGCTGATGGGTCTTTATGGGAATAAATGTGGACTGAATCTTCTAAGAGACTGCTTGGCCCACTGGGTGGGTCTTTGTAGAAAGGAAGTCAATGGATGGAAAAAAACCCATGTTTTTAGAGTAAAAAAATGCCCCCGTTTTTAGGCCATGGTCTTACAAAGATTAAAGAAAATGTGCCATGAAATTCCCTGCTATAATCTGAAATGAGTCAGGACACACTTCACTTAGATTGGAAAACGAAAACCACGTGACTGACATAGCTTCAATCTCCTCTGCTGAAAACCAAATCCCATTTTCACTGGTGGGTATTTCATTCATCTTTGCTTTTTTGGTTTTTTAATTACATAGCAGAAAGTGCTACTGTAATTTCCTCCCTGTGTAATGACAGCATTATTCATCAAGAAGCTTTTAATTCTACACAGCAATTGCTTCTCTTCAAAAATCTGATTTCAATCTCCTCAGAGGCAGAAGGGTATGATTTTTTTGACCTGAGGGTTAATTATCTGCAAAGAAGTTAAAATCACACAAAACCTCACCCTGGGAAAAGGGAGTCCAGGCATGACCTTCAGGCTACCTGTCTTGCTGTCAGAGGGTGTGGAGCGCAGGTGGCCTGGCACCCCTGCCCCATGGATCCCTTGTCTGTCCTGTCAGACTGCACCCCGCCAGGGAGGCCACGAGCGCCTCGATCTCGGCTTATCTTCAGAGCTCAGTTTCTGGCACATAGGAAGGGCTCGATAAACGTTTGCAGAAGTGACCTGAATTGAAGGGACAGTGAACGGAGGAACAGGCTTTGAAATATTCCTGATTAAAAACAAAGTTAAGTGTATGAAAAGGCCCTATTTCTGGACAAACATAAAGAGCGAAGCAATGAGGAGACTCACTAGGGGCCGTCTGGGGACCAGGGATGGGGCTGGGCGGGGCATGGCCACCCCGTGGGACCCGGTCTCTTCTTCCCAGACTCTCCTCTCACAGCCACCCCTCCAGGGATGCCCGCTGCTCTCCCCAGCTTCTCCAGTTCTCTTTTGGTGGGCCCAACACTCACTTATTCATTTGTTTTATTTTAATTCGGAAGCCTTTCTGAACACAAGTACCCTCGATGCTGGAACTCGGGGCAGTGGGCTGGAGGGAGACAAGGACCATTGACACCTGAGTGCCAGGTGCCAGGTGCCATGTACCACCGCTTGCACGGCCCAGCACGAACCAATCTGACACCCACGGCCCCTGGCGGCTGAACGCAAGGTGGTCCCTGCCCTCAAGGGCACCCGATGCTGGCACTCGGTGGGTGCTGACCAATGAGCTGTATTGTTTATGAGGCTTCGGGTCCAGCGAGGAAGGATGCACGTTAAGAAGCAACACAGAGCGTGTACAGAGCTCCAGAGCAGCAGAGCGCAGGAGGGGCCGGAACCCTGAGGCACCCAGAATCCTGGGGCAGACTCTGTGATGGGGTCACAGAACCCAAGGGAGGAGAGCTGGAGAAGGGAGGCAGGGGCTGCTAAGGATCTGCACGGCCAGGCCACGCTGCAGCCCAGACGACATGGGACACTGGACACGTGACGTGATAAATCACGCTGGGACATGGAGAAGGGAGAGGTCCGCAGCCGTGCTAATGAATGCCGAGGCCCCGACACGGGCCAAGGGGCCCCATTTTTATGATCTTCAATTTTTAATGGGAAAGGATGTCTGAGAAGACAGGCATCAAACAGCGCGTCCCAAACCGGAAGCTCCACGGGCCTCGCTGGATTTCACCGCAAAGGGACTTTGAGCTCCAAGTGCACAGTACGGCCCCGCTCTGCCCTCGGACACAACGTGACCCACAGGAGGATGTGCAGGAGATCAAGGGCAGGACAGAGGGAAACTGTTCTTTAAAAACCTCGCTCGCCGCGTGGGAGCCGCGGCTTTGAAGCCGGGGGCCAGAGCCGAGGGTGGGGTGGGACACACGGAGTAAAGAATGACCCGGTCCAGGATGTCAGTAGTGCTGGAGTTGGGAAGCCCGGCTCAGGGTGATTTAGGTCAACCCCTTGGGAAATGGGCAGGTTTTTCTGAGGGTAAGTGAAGGAATATAGTGCGTAATTTTATACTTGGGAAACTGTGCTTCAAAACCAAGCAAACAGAAAACAAAAACAAAGCAGGGAAGCCTGCTGCTTAAAAGACTGAGGGCAGAGGCACCTGAGAATGACCCGGACCCCAGCCCTCCAGAGGGAAGAACGGAAGCCTGAATCTATAGGAATACTCAGCACGGTGATAGATCCTAAAACCTTCCAAAGAGAAAAATAAAATGAGCACACATGTCATCTTTGAAAATACAAATAGTTGGATGCATGTTGCCTTTTCTGAACAAGGCTTCTCTGTGATGAGACTGTGTGCCTCCCCCTGCTTGCTCCCCCGAATTGCCTCAGATACCCCCTGCTCCAATCTCCTCATCCCCCGGTACTCTCTGTCAAGTCCAGGCCCGGCCTCAAGGCCAGGCTCTGAGACCCCTCCGGCCGGGCTGGAGCTTGGGCACCACATAGGCTCAGGGTGCCTGGCCCTCTGCCCTGCCCTTGGGAGCGCCCAGGACAGACAAGAGCCCTGACCAGGCGCGGCCCGAGACCGATGGGGCTCTGGGGGCACCTCATTCATCAGCACAAGCCATTCATTTCAGCTCCCGAGAGAGGAAGTTGAGTCAACACGCACTCGAGACCACGGCCACCACCAGCTGCACAGGGCCTGGCTCTTTCCCGCAGCAGGAATATTGATGCCGCCTGGGGCTAAAGCCTGCTTTGCTTAAGTGCCCCTTTCGGTTAAGTTGTGAGAAGTGGAAATCATAGCCATCTGCAACGTGAGTGGGCACTTTGGATGCTGAGAGCCATCGCGATCCAGTGCGAGCTTCCCAAGCAGCATGGCTCCCAACAGGCTGCAGGATGGGCGCTGTCAAAAGCATGCTGCCCAGCACTACAGACAAGGGACCCTTTGCACCACCTTCAAAAGTCAATGGAAGGGGCTTCCCTGGTGGTGCAGTGGTTAGGAATCCGCCTGCCAATGCAGGGGACACGGGTTCGAGCCCTGGTCCGGGAAGATCCCACATGCCACGGAGCAACTAAGCTTGTGCACCACAACTACCGAGCCTGTACTCTAGAGCCCACAAGCCACAACTACTGAAGCCCACACACCTACAGCCCATGCTCTACAACAAGACAAGACACCGCAATGAGAAGCCCGTGCACCGCAACGAAGAGTAGCCCCCATGCGCCACAACTAGAGAAAAGCCTGCACACAGCAACGAAGACCCAACGCAGCCAAAAAAAAAAAAAAAAAAAAAAGTCAATAGAAGGAGGAGTGGTGAGTCCACGTGGGGTGGCGTCTGGGACAGCTTCCACACAGCAGGCTCAGCAACTCCTACAAAGCTGGGTCCCCAGATGCAGGGCCAGCAGCCTCAGAGAGTGGAAAATGTTACCAGAAAGCACAGCCCACGTGGGGCAAGTACCTGGTTATTTCCTCGGGAAGCCCGATCACAGGAGGCTCAGGACCGGGCCCGACATTTCCAGGACTTGAAACTGAGCCTCAGCATCCTTCCCCCGGCTTGGCTCCCCTGAAGTTCCGGGCTTGCCTTCTCATTTAAACCACCTGGCTGCCAGGTACAGCTCTCCACAGTACACACCATGTTTCTCTGTCACTTACTACAGGGACATGCAGTAGGAGAGAATCACGTGAGCACGGTCTCCGCTTTGCCAACAGCAAAAATCATTTTGAAGAAGGCATCCTTTCTAGATGAACAAAATTATTCTTCCTATACGTCCATGCCCCACTCCCCATCATAAATAGTCAATTTCAGCTTAAGCAAACCTTGCTTCAAAAATAGCAAAAAAAAAAAAGCAAAAAACCCCCCAATAAATCTGTAATGCTCTAAAACCCATAATTTCCCTTCAAATGTCACAATGTGAAAGCACCAAGTCCCCTGAAGCACATCAGCAAGCAATATGAGACCATCCCCAGCTATTAGACTACTGAAACAAACCCAAATTATGGGGTAGAATTGCAGGCCAGGCATAATTCCTCTATTTACATTTCTCATGATACTATCCCTGTGACTGGAAACTCCTGCTACCGTTCAAAATTAACAAAGAATTCAGGCACTGTTGATGAAACATTAATGACCAATTTGCAAATGTTCTAGGACCGTTTGAGTCCATCACGGCCCATCACTGCGGCATTCACCCACCTCCCAACTTAGTTTCTCAATTATTCAGCATCCATTAGGCGCCCATGGTAAGCTAAGCTCCGAGAGACCTTCACCCACAGCACCGCCCCTCTGACACTCCATGCACCTGACGGTCTTCTCTCTGCACAGGCAACTCGATCTTGGCCTTGAGGCAGGAAGCTCATTTAGAAATCCTCCACTCTGGGCTTCCCTTGCATTACATCTCCAAGTGCTGAGGACACGGGGCAATGATCCTGGTGGGCTAGAAAGCTCCAGGAACTCTTCCGGGTGGTCCCAATGCATTGGAGGGAAACACCTGAAAATGAGGTCCTTGTGGTACCTCAATCTGTGAATTCTTCAGAGACCCACGTTACCTGGCCTTAATTAATTAATTCAGCCAGTTATTAAATATTTACTGAGCGCCTACTGTGTTGGCGGCACCGTCTCACACAGAAGAAGGTAAGAGTAACTCAGCGGAGGGCTGAGCGCTGCGGCGTGTTAAGAGCCGAGTTCCGGTCGCACAGACATGGGCCCACCTTCCCCCACGTGGAGCCGGGGACCACGGAGGAAGGATGAGGTGAGAGACATGGAAAGGCCCTCCTCACTCCAAACGACACCCCTCTCTGCCTGTTACAGACTCGGATGCATCCTGAGTCAAAAAGCCTGACTCCAGAAGGTCCCCAAGTGAGCTTTCTTCACAATTACCTGAAACCCCCCGGGGTGGCATTTCTGGTCTTTATTTAGACAGAAAGTCCGTGACCTGGTCTTTCCTTCCTTCTGGCCACTCAGCACCATGCCCTTACCTCTGAAAAGTGATAACGAATATAAATGACACCGTGACCAAGGTGAAAGCAGCAGATGCTGTGAAACAGGTACAAACGAAATGTTCCGGGGGACCAGGGGAGAAAGAAAAGTCAAGGCAGAGGGGTCTGACCGCAGAGGCGGCATAATGGGAGCTGGCCCCCCAGTGATGGTCTCTCCAGTGAAACCCAGGATGGTGAACGCAACCTCTATCCCCCACCACGGCAGCGGCAGCAGCCGTTGCGTTTATAAGCATTTTCCTGGGTGCCAAGCACTGGAGTCATGCTTTTCCTACCACAACAGCGCACTGACAAAGGTATTATCAATCCCATTTTCGAGATGGTCAAAGTGAGCTCAAGGAGGCTAAATGTCTTAACCATGGTCATGCCATTTGCACATGATGGTGGCAAAGCTGCAATGTGCGTCCTGTTTGTTTAACTGAGACCATCACTGAGATGGCCTGAGGACGCTGCACGTTCATCCCGTAGTCCGGTTACCCAGGACGCCCACTCTGTGAGGGCCCGAGTCCCGGGGGAGTGTGGTCTGTTGCCGAGAGCTGGTGCAGGAGCCACAGGCAGCTCAAGGGATTTCCGAGCGTAGAGAAAGCGGTGTGCTCTGGGGCTAAAGCGGGCAGCGGAGACCTCGGCTCTGGGGACCATGGGCTGGGGTTCCTTTAACTGCTGGTTCTTTTAACTGGTTCTTTCCCCACAATGGCTGTTCTGCAGTAGGGGGTCTCTGAGGCTCAGGGACCCTCAGGCTCCCTCCTTTTTTTTTTTCTACAGTAACCCAAGTGGGAATAGAAAAAAGGTTTTAAAAAGAAAAAAAAGGGCAAAGTTTCTCTTTGTGTTTCAACTGCAGGGTGGGAGGAGGAGGTGAGCCCAGAGCAGGTACCACGGTGTGTGTGTGTGTGTGGGGGGGGATGGAGTGCGGAGGGGGAAGCAGGCCCAGCCTCCCAAAAGCAGGCCTTGCCAGGCTGCTGTGGCCACTGCCCTACTGTGACCATCACTTAACTGCTCAAATTCACCCACATTCCTTCCCACGAATGTTTCTAAAATAATGACCATGACAATGATGACAATCAGAACACAAGATAACACCTCCATAGCACTTTTTCACATGCCAGGCACTATTCCAAGAGCCTCACACCATCAACTCATTCAATGTTTACAAGTTCATAGGTATTATCGTTGCTGTTTTACAGATGTGGAAACTGAGGGCCAGAGATGGCCAGGATCTGAACGCAGGCAGCTGGGCTGGAGAGGCCATGCTTAGATCTGTTTTATAACAACTGCCTCAAAACTCAGATCGTATTTCTCTCCCCACTCAAACTCTTTTCTCACCTCTTATTGATTATCAAGCTCAGTTACTGATTGTCAAGTCCAGTTCTGACCCATCAGCTGGCACCTAAGGCCCCGCACAGCCTGCCTTCAAAGTCGCGTTCTCCCCACGAATCCCCTTCGGCCTCTGCTCCATTCCCTGCATGAGGCCCAAAGCGTTGCTGTTTTTGGTCAGTGGTGCTTGGTCTCTCTTCCCCATGCGTTGGCCGGGAATGTCCTCCTCTCTGTTTCTGCAGATCCAGATTTCACCCACTTTCCTGTTCTAGGAGCTTCCTTCCCATATGCTCACCCCCCCCACCCACCCCCGCTGGCCCTGAGCCCCAGAAACAACACTCTGTGACGTCTTTCTCCCACCTTGACATTGGGGCTTCATGCAGGAAAGGAGCCAATCCTAATGCACAGCACATATGTCTCTGCTCTCATCGGTCCCTGCACTGCCCCCTTCCCACATTTCCCCTCCACTCCATATTTCTGACTGACCCTCAAAGTCTGGAAGCAGCAGTTTTGGGAGGGCATTCTTCTGCTTTGGTTTCCTTCTAGGGTCTCTGAGGCTTTGAAGGGAGGAAAAGCTCTGGCTCAGCTTTTCTTCTCTTAGGTATAGTTCTTTAGAAATTATCCTTCCTGCCAGAATCATAACAAACAGATGCATACTTCTAACCCCCTTAGGCCTAGTCAGGCTTTATTTATTACTAAACCTACCCCATCTCCTGGGCTAGCAGGTAACCCAACCTACAACCTGGAGAACACAGCAGGGGCCACCCTGATCTATCACTCTAAGTTCTAAGAAGCCCTCTGAGCAGGGATGGGAAACTGCCTGCCTCCTTCTCAACCTCACTCGGGGGCTTCACCCACTTAGTACCCGGCCCCAAGGGGCTATGGCATGACCCTTCTCATTGGGGAAAATATCTTGTATTTTCTACATGATCCTAAGTTTCCTAGAGGTTGGCTTAATGTTCTATTTTTCTTTATATCTCCCACAGTGCCTTGTATACAACCTGCCACTTAACAGACATTCAATACATTTTTGATGAATGAATAAATGACTTTTTCCAACAGGACCAATATGATACACCCACAAAGAATAAATTAATAATAAATAATAATAAACATCATATTAGAGGTCCTAACCAGTGTAATAAGGCAAGAAAAAGAAAAAGAAATAAAAGGCATATGGATTGGAAAAGAAAAAATAAAATTCTCTTATTCACAGATGACATGATTTGCCTCAGAGAAAACCCCAAAGGATCTATAAAAAGGCTACGAAACTTTAGTAAGGTCACAAAATACAGGGTCAATATTAAAAAATCAATTATTTTTCTATAAACTAGCAATGAACAATTGGGAGATGAAAAATAAAAACAGTACCATTTGCAATAGCATCAAAAAATATGAAATATGTAAGAATAAGTCTAAGAAAATAAGTGCCAAATACATAGCCTGAAAAGTACCAACACTGATGACATAAATTAAAGAAAATTTAAATAAATGGCAAGATATGCTATGGTAATGGACTGAAAGACTCAATAGTATTTTGATGTCAATTCTTCCCAGACTAACCTACAGATTCAACAGAATTCCAATCAAAATCTGAGGAGAAGTTTTTGTAGAAATCAACAAGCTGAATTTAATTTTTTTTTTTTTTATGGAAAAGCAAAGGGATAGCTAAAACAATTCTGGAAAAGAACAAAGTTGGAGGGCTCTTACTACCTGATTCCAAGATTTACTATAAAGCAACAGTAATCAAGCCAGTATAATATTAAAGGAAGGAGAGACACATATACAAAATGAACAGAATAGAAAATCCAAAACAGGCCCACACATACATGGTCAGTTGATTTCTGAAAAAGGTGAAAATGCAATAAAATTTCATTTTACTCAGTGGTGAAAGGAGAGTCTATTCAACATGGTGCTAGAACAACTGAATATCCACAACCAAAAACAGTAAAAAAGAAACCTCAATTCACAAAAAATTATTTAAACTAAAACTATAGAATGTCTGGAAGAAAATCTTTATAATCTTGGATTAGGAAAAGATTTCTTAGATACAACACCAAACATAGGATCCATAAAAGACAAAAACTGATGAACTGGACCTTAATATAAAGAAAATAACTTAATTTAAAAAATGGACAAAAGATATGAACAGGCAGTTCACCAAAGACATACAGATGGCAGATAAGCACATGAAAAGATACTTAACATCATTTGATATTAGCAAAATGCAAATTAAAAGCACATTAATTTATCACTACATCTATCAGACTATCTACAAAACTAACAAACACACCAACAAACAAAAAAGTCTGACAATACCAAGTGCTAGTGAGGATGTTGACCATGTGGGACTATCACACATAGTTGGTGGAAAGGTAACTGGAACAGCCACTTTGGAAAACAGCTCGGCGGACTCTTACAAACTTAAACACACACCTACCAGAGGACCAGCAATCACACTCTTGAGCAGTGACCCAAGTGAAATGCAAACGTGTTCACACAAACACCTGCCTGTGAATGTCTAGCAGCTTTATACATCTTTGACAAAAATCGGAAACAACCTAAACATCCCTCACTCGGGAAACGGGTAGACAGTGTGGTTCATTCACACAATGGAACACTACTCAGCAATGAAAAGGAACACACTCCTGACACACGATGACACGGATGAATCCCAAAGGCATCATGTGAATGGAAGAAATCAGGTTCAAAAAGTTATTTCATATGATTCCGTTTATATGACACTCTGGCAAAGGCAACGGTATATGGTTAGAAAGCAAATCAGCAGATGCTACGGGTTGAGGGTGAGAGGCAGGGCCAGCTACGGGGGCACAAGGGAAAAGGGAATTGGGGTGACGGTGGGACTGTTCTGTGTGATGACTGGCAGTGACTGCATGACTGTCTGGGCTTGTTGAAACTTGCAGAACTGTCCACAAAAGGAAGATTTTTACTCTATGTAAATATACCTTAATTTAAAAATAGAAAAAAAAAACTATAAGGAAGTTAAAGAAAACTTTAAGTTCATTGGAAACTTGTGAAACCAAAAAAACCCCTTCCTGTCCTGGCCTTGGTCCACGGGGCAAAATAGGCTTTTTTTCAGTCACCTAAGCCCTACTTTGGCAGCATTTTGGAAACTACCCACAGAAGTTCCCTGAAGTTCTTCTGTCTTGTCCATCCCATATGCCGCCTATTTCCCCACCTGCCCCTCACTCTCCAATCACCTCCCCTCTGCAGCCCCCTGAGCTCTGCCCAGCTCTCCATTCCTATCCAGGCTGCCGCACAGGAAGCCTCCCCGATGGTGCAAGGTGACAGGATTACCACCCTCCTCCCAGGAATCGCCTGCACCGGGAGGCTCTGGGGCGCCCCTGCTGGGGATGGCGCTGGAGGCCACCTTGGGTCTCCGATGGCTCACACCCCTGCGCCAACCCCTTCCTTAGGAGAGGGTTTAAGTTTCTAGAAGCTGCCTGGCCTGGCAGATTCCAAGCGTCTATAAGAGAACTAAGGTCATGCAGTGGGAGAAGAGCCCTGAAATTGAACACAGCGGCCTGGCACTGTCTCCCGGGTCACCCATCCCCGCTGTCCCGGAGGAACGTGCCTGTCACCAGCAGGGCCCCTCACAACTGGGACTGCCTGCTGCTGCGGCTGCTTCTAAAATTCATTTCAAGCCACATTTTGGCCCAAAGCCCTGAAACCTCTTTTCAGGAAGAAAGCATGGAGCCTCCCGATTTCATTTTGTTGTTGTTGTTGTTTTTTACTGCTTGTTCAAAGAACAATAAGATAAAAATATCATCCTTGGGTGAAGTGAATTTAATTCAAACATTCTTAAGAATAGATTCAACAACCTTTTCCTCACAAACAAAACAAAAAAACAAACCTGCTTCATTCTTGGTTTTCCTCAGTTACACAAAGAAAGAAAAAAAGGAAAGAAACACGGAGGATTTACAGGAAAGAGAATTTTCACCCGCCTGTCACAGGTCACCAAGAAACCTTATAACATGCACTTCCGGCATTACTCTATTAAGCCTTCTCAGCAAGTCTATGAGAGGGATTCTGCTACTGTCCCACATTACAGATGAAGACACCGAGGCCGGGAAGGGTAGCGATGTGTCCAAGGGTGCTGAGTTGGCGGTGCATAAAGCGAAGATTTGAATCCAGGCAGCCTTAGCCCAGGACCCATGCTCTTAACCAGATGCTGCTCCCATTCTATGTGCACAGCTGTGGTCAGATCGAGGTGCAGCTGCCTTTTGGTTTGTGAAGAAATGAAAGAGGTGTTAGATTTGTTTCTCCTCCACTTTCATCTTCTTTTACACCACCTCTCAAGGTCAGAACTGGAACTCTGATGAGGACCCACGTCTCTGGGTGGGCTTCCCCTAACTGGTCCTCCCGACTCCTCAGCCGAGGTCATTACCCTTCCGAATTTCTGTCTGTTATCCCATGGTTTTCTTTTCGGGGAGCCTTATCACAAACTATAATAGTTTTAGAAGCTATTTTCCTTTTATAAACAGGATCACTCTATATGTGATCTTGTGGGACTTTTTCCACTTATGTTCACAACGTTTACAACCAGGGGTTAGGATTTCAAATCGAGCTGTGGTCATTTAGAAGAAAGGAGGGGGAGGGGGTGAAGACACAACCTCCTGGGGGCCATCACCCTGCTGTTGGACTCAGTCACCTCCAAGTCCTCACTGAATGTAGAATAAAATCCTGCTCCTTCCCTTGGTTTCTGAGGTCCAATCCAGTGGGACATCTTGACGATCCTGCTGACCCCTTCCACCCCACCTCACTCACTATGCTTAGCAATGTGGTCCTGGTCCTCTCTCTGCTTCCAGAACATTCTTGCCTTGGGGGCTGAGCTACCTGTCCCACTCTACCTGCCTGAAGTTTCAGCCGAAAGTTTCCTTCTCTGAGAGCCTTTCATGATCATCCAACCTAAACTCCCCCCTCTGTCACACCGCCCTGCTTTATTTTGGGGACAGCATCCATGGTGTTTTGGGTTTGTTATCTGCCTTCCCCCTCCACAGGAAGGAAATCTTGCACAGGTCAAGCTGTGTACCTACTGCAGACCTCTGGGGTTCCCCAAGACCCTTTCAAGAGTTCATAAGCCCCCAAAACCAATTTCACTATAGTAAGACTTCATGTGCATCTTCCACCATGTTGGCATTTAAGCTGTCGGTGCAAAGGCGAGCGAGGCTAAGACTCTCGGTGCCTCAGCACGGATCCCAGGAGTGTCCGTGGAATGTTTCACCATCTCACACTTGCAGGGAAACAAGTCCAGTTTCACTTAAGCGTCACCTCTGTCAACTCTTTACCCTTGAGCGCACAAGTCTTGTGTACATTCTGTGGGACTAAACAGGCAACACAGAGCACTTCCGCTACACCCTGAAGTGCAAGGGTTGCCTCAAGGAAGAGCACTTCTGTGATTGAGTCGTTCGCAGCTTTCTCCATGGAACAGCAAGTTTAGGGGAAAGAGCTGAGGATGGCAGGGATTTTCTCAAAGTGAATGAAGTGACCCTGCCACTTCCAGAGGTGACGGTGTTTGTTTTGCCAAAAAAGATAAATTTCAAGCTTTCAAGTGAAAATCTGAATGTTGGAAAACTCGTACCTGCCAGGGCGTCCCAAAACTTAAGACATGTCTGAGGAGACTGGTGGTGATGTTAGCGAAAGTGACTTTTTTTCTTTTTTATTTGCGGTACACGGGCCTCTCACTGCTGTGGCCTCTCCCGTTGCGGAGCACAGGCTCCGGACGCACAGGCTCAGCGGCCATGGCTCACGGGCCCAGCCGCTCCGCGGCACGTGGGATCTTCCCGGACCGGGGCACGAACCCGCGTCCCCTGCATCGGCAGGCGGACTCTCAACCACTGTGTCACCAGGGAAGCCTGAAAGTGATTTTTTTGATCTTGCATAATGAAAGGTGTCGACATTGGAAAGGGCTGCACAACCCAGTGAACCAATATTTTCTAACTGCCTCCTGCACGTGTCACTAAACCACACGCAGGTAAAAGAGCCATTCAAATTGCAAGACAGACTAACGGATTTTGAAGTAACTAATAAAAAGTTCACTGATGGGGTTTCAGATCCCTCAGTGCAACTAACTTGTAAGAAACTACTACTTGTTGAGTTTTAGTGTAATATCAAAGACTCCCCAGAATCTTTTCAAAAGGCTATTAGGACACGTCTCCCTTTTTCAACAACGTATCTGTGGCAAAGTTGAATTCTTCATGTACTTCAACCAAAAGAACTTAGAGCACAAGATGGAACACAGAAGCTGATATAAGAGGCTGGCTCTCTCTATTAGGTCAGACATGAAAGAGATTTGAAAAAACCAATGCCATTCTTTTCATTAAAACTTTTAGTTATTTTTCATAAACACGTGTTATTTCTGTGCATGTGCAATGGTTTCATGATTATGTCTAAATGAATTAATAAAATACTTTAAAATATCACATTTAAAATTTTCACATGGTCGACACCAGTAGATATAACCCCATGTAAACAAGAGCTCCCTGGGGTCCTCAATGATTTTTAAGAACGTAAAGGGGATCTCGAGACTAAAAAGTTCGAGAATCTCTGTTCTGGTGGCTAGTACGTGCTCGGTACTTGATAAACGTTGTTGGATGAATATACTAAACACACATTCTCTTCAACGTTTGTCTACCCTCCCTTCTCTCTTTGAAAACGTCTTCGTGGAGGTTTAACAACAGCTCACAGCTTTAGAGTCACAGCAATGAGAGGAAGACCCCGTAACAAGAACACGTGAACCCCTGAAGTCAGGAGTCTCCCTCAGAATCAGTATAAAGCCTCCGACATTATTATTTTTTCCATCCTTTTCTTTTTCTTACGTGCCCACATCAAGATACAAATTTTCAAACTAGTTGTAAATGTGCTTGATGCAGCTGCTTTCATCTTAATGTACTGCGGTACTGCAGTGGAGTTTCTTTGTTTTTGCTGTGGTGCATGAGGACTGCAGTGGTCTAGCTATGCTGCCTGCCGCGTGGGAGCCTGACTACCATTTGAACACCACGTTTTAATAGGAAAGCATGTGACATGTTTTAACAGTGACTCCCAAGCTTCTGGGAGACAAGTGACATTGTGACTGTGACAACTCTGTGGACAACAGTGAGTGCACGGAGTGTTTGCCTCGCAGGACAAGGAGGCCACACTCGAAGCTGCCTCACGTCAAAGTAACACACGGTGCTTTACAGGGTTATCTGTGAATGGACTGCAATACATAGAAGCAACTACAACTTTTTAGATGATGCTGCAGATCCTGAACTTGGAGCTGTCTTCCCCCAAAAGAGGGACTCTCTCTTTCCTGTGTCCCAGCAATGATGAACCTGGGACAGCCCCAGCTCTTGGCTGGCCAAACATCCCAGAAATTCTCCTAAAGCCACATAACGCTCTGCTTTGTGTTGAAGCTTGGAGAACGTCCGCACCCAAGGGCACTGACTGGACTCTCACAGCTGCCTGGCCTGTATTTTCCAAAAAGGGTCTTCTGCTTTCAAAGGCCCGTGTTAGCATCTAAGTGCTTCCCTCAGCCACAGGGAGCCTATGTCTTCAGACAAGTATCACTGAATCTGCCGGGAAGGGGTGGGGACCAGGAGAGGAATCTCAGGTCCTGACCGTGATGTAAACGTCCCCTCCAGGAGTTGCAAGAGGCAAGACTCCCAGTGGATTGGAGATGTTCCCCCCATCTTCCATGGGAAGACTGAAGAGACTCATACTGGTTTAGAAGAACCAAAGATTCGATGTTAACAGGAAGATTCTAGAAAAAACTTCCCCATCCTTGCAACACATCTAACCTGAATCTAATAAACCAGAATTTAATGAAGACATTTTATTTTCAAATCCCCAAAAGCAGCCACATGGCTTTGGGTTGAGAATTGGATTTCACAGGTCGAGCAGGAATAGGTTCAACTTTCATCAGCTACTCGGTTAGGAGAGGAGAAGTGGGCCACCCAGAGAGGCAGAGAAACACCACATATTTTTGGGTTCAACAAGATGAAAAAGGTTTTGGTTAAAAAGAAAAGAAATGCAGCTTGTGTTCTGAGTGGTCGCCCTTGACTGTAATATTCTTTTTTTTTTTTTTTTTTGCGGTACGCGGGCCTCTCACTGCTGTGGCCTCTCCCGTTGCGGAGCACAGGCTCTGGACGCGCAGGCTCAGCGGCCACGGCCCACGGGCCCAGCCGCTCCGCGGGATGTGGGATCTTCCCGAACCGGGGCACGAACGGGCGTCCCCTGCATCGGCAGGCGGACTCTCAACCACTGTGCCACCAGGGAAGCCCATTGACTGTAATATTCTAAATGTCTCCTCCTGTCGACCTATCAATTACAGCCTGTTTCACCGAGTTACTGTTAACACGGGCATCATCTGAAAACAGGTAAGTCACTACATGCCTATCAGCAAAGACATGGCCAACACCGGGATGACAGGAAATCTGCAGAAGAGGGTGTACAGTGATGAGCACAAGGTATTCACCCACTCCTGCTCCCAGCATCTACTCAGTAAGCTCCTACCGTGGGCCAGGCTTGGCGTGGGCGGGCTGTTCACCAAGGGCCCAGACTTGAGCAAGACAAACCTAGTTCCTGCCCTCAGGAGGTTTTCAGGCCAGCACAGAAAGTTGAGTAAATTATCACACAATTAATTGTTTAAAAAGTCCCCTTAATTACTGATCCATCCTCGTTTTCCTGCCTTTGCAATTAAGGGAAATAGGGATGGTAGAACAAGTGCTGATGCATTCTTAGGAGACAGCGGACTAGAGGGATCAGGAAGGTAATAAGGAATGGATGGAGACAAAGCTCATCAATGGCTGCTAAAACCATTAGGAGAAAAGCTGATGGGGGTGGGGGGGATTTATCATAGGTGTATTAAGCTAATGACACCTGAATCTACTGCTTAATCTTAATGGCACAAAAAGAGAGGCATATGGAAGTACAGAACAGCATCTGTGAAGCAGTCTTGCCTCCTCTGTAAAAAGTCAAACCTAAGTCTGACTAAGCCTGTAGATTCAACTAGCAGTTATAGGAAACACGGAGGACATAAGAACATGGTAAATGACACCACAGGGATGCAATCGGCTGCATCTCAGAATGTGGGAAACTGCATGGCACAAACAACCCAATTTCTTCAACAACAAAAAGGACCCAAAAAGAGGGAGAGAGGAAACATAGATTAAAAGGCACTGAAGAGACACCAACCAAATACAACTGTGGGCCTTGTTGGGACCTGGATTCAACCAGCCACTGGGAAAACAAAGTATGAAACAAACAAGAACATTTGAACAGTGACTTCATATTTGATAATTTTTTTCAGGCAGCGATAAAAGTATAGTGGTTATGTTTTTTTGAAAAGTGTTTTTTCTTTTTTCCAGTTACAGGTACTTACATGAATATTTATGGATGAAGTGGGATTAGCTCCAAAAGAATAAACAGGGAAATAAGCACATGAAAAGATACTCAACATTATTATTATTATTCAATAAAAAGAAATGAAGTACTAATACATGCTACAATGGGGATGAAGCTTGAAAGCATTATGCTAAGTAAGAGAAATCAGTCATAAAGGACACCACATATGATACGATTCCACACAGATGAAATGTACAGAACAGGCAAATCTATAGAAATAAGAAGCAGATCAGTGTTTGCCTAGCGCTGGGGAGGGGGTGGAGGAAGGATAATATTGGAGGGTTATGGCTAAGAGTTCCTGGTTGTTTTGGGGGTAGTAAAAGTATTCTAAAATTAATTGTGGTGACAGATTCACAGCTCTGTGAATATGCTAAAAGCCGTTGAATTGTACACTTAAAAAAAAAGAGTCAGAGTTGGGCAGGGAGTGGGTGAGGATACAGGTGAAATATAACAGACCATGCGTTATACACTTTTTAAATGTGTAGGTTCTCTCCCAGAGGGTCAAACCCCGCCTCTGCCAATTACTAGCTGTATGAGCTTGGCAAGATATTTAACTTCTTTGAACTTCGGTGTCCTTAGACGTAAAATGGGGGTAATATAGGTTTATATGGACAAAATGAGGGTGATACATTTAAAGCGTGTGGCACAGTGTCTGGAATATATAAAATGCTCAATAAACAGTGACAATTATTATTCTCAACTCTTTTTTTTGCTTTTTTTTTTTTTTTTTTTTTTCATATCAGCCCTTTCAGGAGCATCTGTTTCTTCAGCAACTCCCTCGGAAACCACCGTAATGATGGACACCTAGTAGATGCTCACAGAAGTCTTCCCGACGTTTCCAGATGCTTCCTTGGCTTCGTCCTTATTTTTACGGTTCTCCTTAAGGAGACTGTCCTTCCCAGGGTTCTGTTTCCTGTGACTAAAGGAGTTAGTTTTCTATTTGGTCTCAGGCTACGACTGAGGATTTACGAAGAGCAGCAAGAGACGTCAGGAAACCAACTGTAGCCACATCAATCAACTCTGTGCCAGAAGGCCGACTCCGCCGCCCAATGGCCACAAACGCTGGGAGAGAAAAGGGCAGAGGCCCACAGACGATCCTTCCGACCCCCTTCTTGGGCGGCACCTTTGGTATTCACGTCTGGCTCAGCCCAGAGGTGGCTGCACCTCGCTGCTCCCGTTAACTCTGGACTCTGAACCGCCACAGTCACCTGCCTTGGTTCCTGCCCTCACATCGCAACTGCGTCCTGAACTAGCGAAGTGCTTTGGCTCCGTTTCAACCAGAAAGGCTCTCTATGAACCAAAAACAGTAAAACTAGGATAAATATTTTATAAAAGGCGCTCTGAAAGCACCGCTCAGACAGACAGACACACGCTCAATGGGATTTCTATGTTCCCATATGCTTTCCACACAGAACAGCATCATTTTCTCCCATCCGACTTTGCTCCAAAACTGATTTAAAAATTTTTGTGTTGTTGTACTGTGCATATCAACTGCACAAGGCAATCAGCCAGGGAGAGGTTTTACACATATGGACTCAATTGCAGGGCTTTGAAAAACGCTGTAGAACAAGACGGGGATGGGCTCTTCCACTCTGCTCTCTGGGACTGCCACCCGGCAGGGCAGGAGCTGGGCCCAAATGATTTACCCTGGGGACACGGGGCCAAAGGGCTGCCCCCAGCTCTGCAATGGTCTATCCAGACATGCAAAGGTGCCCGCGAAAGCCGTCTTAAGAGCAACGCTATTCAGCTTTCTCTCCACCTTGGAAAATGCCCAGATTTGTGTGGAAGGCCTTCCCCACAGACGCACACAGTCAGAAATGTCTGTGGCTGTGTGCACTGGACACATTCTGGTGATTAACTTTATGTTCCTAAATGTCAATTTTCCCAGACCAATCCATTTGCAAGGTGAGTGGGTGTGCCCTACAAAAGAATGAACCAAGGAACCACTTTATTTGACTGTTATGGTGTCTAGAATTGACACATTTTACACATTTGCTAAAATGAATAATGTTCTTCCAATGTACCTGCGCCGTCTCTTCGCTGTCCTCTGGTTTAGAACTTGAAACAGAACTGTGTCTTTGCTACTTCGTTCAGATACACTGATGGTGATGTTCTGTAACCGAACGGCTGCCTGCTCTGGGAGCACAGTGTGGCCTCACCTACCCTGCAGACACCCTGCCTCCTTCCTCATCCAAACGTGTCCGTTCCCAGGCAAAGGTAAGAGAAAAAGAGTAAACAAAATCACAACTCAGCAGTTCTACCCTCATGCCAACTTGCCATGGCCACTAAAGGTTTGCGGCTGCTCACAGGAGGTCAGGATAAGGTAGGGAGCTGGCTGTACGCTGTCACGTGGCTCTTTCTCTTCCTTCCAGAAAGCTTACTGGGACGGAGGTATCACGATGCTGCCCTGAGCGCTCTGTAGGCAGACCTGCACGCTCCATTTCAGGGCGGGTACAGGACTAGGTCCAGGCGTACGTACCCGTGGGGTGGGCACGCTTTACCACAGCTTCCTCAGCACATCCCTGCAGCGGGTCCCTGTAACCGGGCAGCTGTGTAGCACGTGGCACGTGGGCAGAGCTCTCCCCACCCATCCAGGGTTACAGCCAGGACAGGATGATGGCAGCGGCAACCCGGCCCCCACCATATTGTGGCTGTTTTTTGAGGACTTCCTTCCTTTCTGGCGCTGCAGGATGCTTTAGGCTCATTCTATGCAGTTCCTACCCCAGGCCTAGAACCAGCCATTCCTGCAGGCAGCCCTGCAGGTGTGCTGTTAAGCTCCGTTGGTGGGTACCAGGGCGGCCTCTGGTCTAGGGCTGGTCTTCCCCATCACTGAGGTGTCACCCTTCTGAGTGCTGTGTCCAAGCTTTCCTACTGTGGCTGGTGGGAACATGAACTTTCCCTGCACACCCCCCCCCCGCCCCCCTGCCCCAGACACTGCTCTGCCTGTTCCTTTCTGGTGGTACTCTCTTCGGCTGCTGGTGGTTTCCTCACATGGATGTGCTGCTGGGAACCCAACTGAAGACCGGGGGGAACTGCTCTGAGGTCTCCGGAGCACCTCTCCGGGCAGCTCTGCCCTCCTTGCTACCTGGCCTGGTGGATTCCAGCCACCGTGGCCTCCCAGACACCTAACTCTGTGTCCTCGGCTTAGAGACTCCCGGGCTCGGCTCAGGTCCCCCTCCTGGCGCTGAGCCGGGGACCCTCTCTGGGCAGTAAGCTGGGCAAACGGAGGGCTTGCCTTGACCGTGTCCAACACAGGGATTGCCGTCCTGTGCTACCTTACGTCCAGTGTCTGAAAATCACAGCTTCATCTATTTTGTCTAGATTTTCAGTTGTCTAAGGCAGGAAGGTAAACTCAGTTCCTGCTGCTCTGTCTTGGCCTGAGCAGAAGTTCTGAGGTTCACCACACAGAGGGTCCCACTTAGCCTGTGATGGACTTTCCTGGGACACTAGTCTCGTCAAGGTCAGTAATATGCAGTGAGTCACCTCCCAGATGAGCAAGTACACAGCTCTGACCACACTGCACCGCACGGCCAAAATGACAGAGCGGGCATATCTGTCACGGTCGCACAGGAGATCGCTGGAGATGTAAAGTGCAAATAGGATTAAACCGGGAGGCCCTGGAAGTCAAAATGCCTTCCTGCGTGTTCGACAGGACGCCCAGGACGCTGCGGGGGGAGGCCGCCCTGCCAGGTGCACCTGCGCTTCCCAGGAGACAGGGCCCTGGATGGCCAGGGGCGGCCAAGGGTTGACACGAAAACAGCCCACAGGAGAATGACTGGTTTTCCGGGATGGTCCCTGCTGCCGCCAAGCTGGGAAGAGGACTCACCAACAGTGTGAAAGCCCACTCGGCTAACGAGGGCGCAGGGGGGATGGTGTGGCGGGAAACACCCCCTGGGGCGCTCCATCTCCAGGTATCACGTGGAGTGACACACGCACACACACTCTTATGGAACATAAACAAGGAACTGTAATTTTCTTCTCAGTTCCATTGTCTTAGGTCTTCACAGCCTTCTTCCCAAGACAGTGATGCAGGCTTTAATGATTTGAAAGCAAATTTTAAAACCCCAGGAACCCTACACCAAAGGAAAGAACACTTTTCACTTGGAAGTGCTTTAATCACCGTAAATCAGAAGTGCTGCGGAGGGAATTTTCTCCAGGCAGCTGGTCCTGCATGTCGGTGACCCCCGAGTGGCAGCTCTCCCTGTAGATGGCAACACAGAACCACGTGGACATCCGCAGCCGGCGGATGCTACTGCTTTCGCGGTCCTCCTCCAAGCAGGGGGGCGAGGCGGCTGCAACCAGGGCAGAAAAACAGCCGAGGGGTGGCCGCTTTCCCTGCTCTGCTCAGAGCCCAGCGCCAGGCCACGGACGCGCCCTGAGCATGGGGTCCACTCCCAGCATCCCCAGCCTCATCCCCCGCCCACACCTTCTATCCCCCCAAAGCAAATGGGCGCGGAGAGAAAGGAAAGTGTTTACCCTCATAAAAGAGTAGGAGGCTCCGAATTAATGAAGTCAACATAAAGGACCCTGAAATTCCCGGCTTCAGATGTGGAGTTTCTCTTAAGACTCGTTTACGGTCACGCATGGCCAGTTAGGAAGGGTCTCGAGAAGGCTGGCTCCCGGGCCAGGCCCCTGGCCTCACAGTTAGTTGACATGCTCGTCTTGAAAACAGGCGGCTCGTGAGGAACAGAGGCGGGGAGGGGCTGTCAGCAGCAGCCACCTGTCTGGGAGTGTTGCGTTCAGTGGGCACACGACGGAGCTCTGCTGAATGACACAGAAGCACTTGCAGTGACTTCCCCGCTGCGCCCCCCTTTTACCTCATCCCCTTTAGGACAACTGCCTGGGGTCAGAGCTGTGAATTCCCACACCTGGGAGGCCACAGCACAGGCCGCAGCTAACTGACCGTGCAGGACCTACTGGTAAATGACCACAGCTGGCCATTGACACGGCCCCCTTGATCTCACATCCTGACCGAGAGTGAAATGAAGTGCACACACAAAATCAATCCAGATATAGACTTAGGCTCAAACCATAAGGAGATCCCATATATCCTGGGCAAATCCAAGGGATGGAAGTTTCTAACAAAAATACGATGCTATTTGCTACAATATTTGCTCATGACTTAGGGGACGACGTACAACGCCCTTCAGCTCGGGCGTACTGCCCCCACACCAGACCGTTCGCCGCTCGGCAAACACGCCAGAAGCTTCCAGGCCTGTGAGTTTGCATTCTAGCACAGCATCCTCCCCACCTGCTCTAACCTGGTGGATCCCTGTCACTCTTTAAGGTCCGATTTGAACGTCGCCGTCCCCATGAGGCAGCCCTAACGCCCTGGTGATAGGAGCAGATGGCCAGGGCCCCTTCCCCACGCCCCCCGGCCCTACCGTTCCCCGCAGTCAGGCAGGCACCCCTGCACCCCACCACCTGCCAAGGGCCTGCCTTCGGCTTTGGGCTGTGAGGCGGCGAGGCAGGGGCTGGCTTCACTCCTCCTGGGACCCCCGGGCCTCACAAAGTGCCTGGCAGGGCGGGGGGCTCCGTCAGAGGAAGGGGAAGAGGCTGGGCTCCCCGGACAGCGGGGCCGCCAAGCAGACGGACGTGCTCTCTCTCTCTCGTTCTCTTCCTGCTGCAGGAGGCGGGACGTGTGCTTCACGGATGGTCTGGCAAGGCCGAATGAGCAGGGGTCTGGTGCCGGGCAAAGCCCTGGACTGGACCAAAGAGGCCTGCTTAGCTTTTCTGTCCTGCAGAAACTTCCGGGTGAGTGAGCAAGTCTGTGGTGGGGCTGGAAGGAACGGTCTCAACTGCCCCTCATCTGGCTGGAAGCGTCTAGGCCTCCTCTATGGTCACGGGCCTGCACGCGGCCGGGCTGGACCGACATCGGGGCTTTCTGACGCTTGGCCTGTTTCAAAGCTCACTTCTGAACTCTCTTCATTGTCAGATGCTGAAGTTGTTTTCAAAACCATGGACTATTGGAATAATGGCTGTTGCCCATCTGCTCACGAGAAATGACTTTTATGAGTGAGGCTGTGTGGCCACCCCCCGGGTAAGCCCTGCTGCTGACCCTGGACCCGGGTCCACGGGACCCCGCAGGGCACAATTGTTTCTTTCGGCAAACACGGTGACAAGGTGTGACATCATCCTAGTAAAGGAAAGTGGGAAAAGGCCACACAACGGGATAAAGTGAGTAAGAATGAGCAAGCACTGAAGGGCCTCCGTTAGGACAAAACCAAAACATGTGGGTCCATCACGGCACTTGGGAGGAAGTCGAGTTGTGTCCGCTCGGCCTTTGCAGAGCGTTGCCGACTGTGAGATGGGAACCGCGGGATCTTCACAAAGGACAGGGGCGCTGCCACTTCCCGGCTGCCCCCAAGGCTCAGAAGCTTGTCTGACTGCCGCTCTGCTCACCTCCGCCAACATCTGGCACATCTTGAGGCTGAAGAACTAGTAACAGAATCAACAGAAGAAGCGTAATGGGAGGAGGAGCAGACGGAGGCCGGGAGCATCTGGTCGACCCTCCTCTAGGGCCGACCAGTGAGTGGCCTGGCGCTCGGGGGTGCAGCCCCTCCCTTCTGGTCAGGGAGCGGGGCTCTCAGCAGCGACCCCAATGTACTCCTTCCAGCCTACAGCCTGCCCCGGGGTAAGCATTACCTAAACAATGGAAACTGCTTCACGGTGTGGGCTTGAGGGGATAAACGCCACAGGAAGCTACCCAGGAGCTCAGCCACCTACCCCATGGTGTGGAGGGGGACCGCGGGAGTATCCACTGACCCCCGAGAGGGACTGGTCCCTGCGGTGCCACACCCAGGCTGTGAGGCCTCCCACTCCGGCACTCAGCAGAGGGACTTTGCCAGTAGTTCGCTCTGCTTTTTCCTCTGAGCACACTGCTAAGTTGAAACATACGGATTTCCTAATATTTAACATTTTAGACTTCGAAAAATGGCAACTTCAGGTTTTCGTAATATTTGCTATTCACTTTATGGTTTATTTGGCCAGACTGTAACTTGTGCAGCACTTTGCAGCTGTGAGTGGTACTGCTATGATTCTGGTCACTTCTCCACCGTTAATGACAAAATTTTATCACTTCTGTACTGAAAGTACTATTCTTTTTGTGTGCTCTGGAAAAACTCAGTAAGCTTATGGAGACTACTGTGCTTCAATATGATATTAATAATAATAACTGTAATAATAACAGCACAGAAGTGTGTACGTGAGCATTCCACATACACTAACTCATTTATTTCTCACAACAACTCTGAGGTAAGTGCTGTTATTACCTCCGTGTAAGAGGAGGAAACTACTTAACAGGATTCCGTAAAACAGACAACGACCAAAACTAGAGCTGCATGGCTCCCCAGTGCAAGTAAGTTCAAAATTTTAGATATTCATGATCATGCTTCCTATTTGTATGTTTCTTTTTTGGCTGCTTTGGAGAAATCATCTTGCGGACTGATAATCCACAGTCACATTAGAAACCTGTTCATTATTACCATCTGCACGTTGATTTGAGTTCTGAAATTTAGATATGACTTTCCCTTTTTTTGGACTTCAACGAGCCATTCTGAACCACTGATCCAACCACTAATGAAAAAGACAACGTAGCACATGTAAATATTAACATGCAAATGAGACAAAAATACATCTGCAGATAATTACACCCTTTTAACTGATTAGCTGAGAAGTAACCAAGATGGTCCCTGTAGCGTACATTAAATATTTAATACCCTTTATTACCATGACTTATTAAGAAAAAAATCTGACCAGTGCTAAAAATTTTTTTAAACTCTGATCATCCCCACAACCACAGGAAGGAGAATCTGTCATTGTGTTTCTAAAGCCCACCAAGGGGAGGTGACACAGACCTGCCCGGAGAGGCAGTGAGTGGAGGGCCAGGGGGCGCCGGATTAGAGGCGCGTTACGGGGCCCACACTGGGAAGCACCAAGGGTTTGGAGGATCCCGGGAGCAGGGGAGGCCAGTAGCCTGTGCCTGTGTAGCATCTCCTAGGGGTGGCAGGACCTTTCTAGGAGAGATCAGGGATGCAGGGAAGACTGAACATCCAGAGCGGAAGCTTCTAGAGCCCTGATGAAAGACCATCGTGCCCAGCTTTGTACAGAAGCAGAGGACCTGTTGGCCTTTAAGGGCCCCCCAGGTGTGGACACAGAGAGTATCACAGCTCTGGCCAGTGTGGTGAGGTGGAGAGTGCTGCTTCCCACATTCTAAGGCTTTCTCCCAACCTGGTATGTGTCTGTGGGGGTGGGGGTGGGGTGGGGGGAGAGCGTATGAGACGGATTACATCCAATTTAGACACGTAAAGGAAGATGCCATTTCTCACACCCCCAGCTGTGTGATAAAATGTATACCTGCTATAACTCTAACTATTACGAAGAATGCAGTGGGATAATGCAAAAATCTCTGATCTGATCCTGTATCTTACTTTCCTCTAAAATTGTCAAAGGGCAGTAGACCCACAAGTTTCCCCACTAAGGACCACCAGGGGTCCATGAACCTTATTTTACAAAACAATGTAGCGATCCTAAGTAACATGAAAGAAGGGACCTCTCCGCACCAGGCAGGTAGTAATAAGCATACAACCAAAACGTTGACCTGATGTTTTTTGATCACAGAAAAGTCTGTGCCCTCAGAATCATTACACAGTATGAAGAGCTCCTATCCCAGGGGTTACCACAGGGTCATCATTCGTTGGAACCATAACACATAATCCACAAGACCTGACAGTTACATTTGTTTTTAACGATTGTCTGGATGTTATAAAATGAGAATTTAAGGGAAAATAATTCGTTCTGGTATAATTTACTGTTTCTTTCCTTCCTTCCTCCCACCCCTCATTGTTTTAGCCTCCAGTGTTTGGGGCACAGCAGTGCACTGGAGGGAAGGGAAAGCCAAAACAAAGTCACCAAATCTTTATTAACTAAAATCCAAGTAACCAGAATCCTCAGACAAGCTTTATCTTACTGTCTTATTTCACTTGTAGAAGATGGCACGCTGAGCATTTATTTTTAAACAAATAAAACAAAAACTTCCTAAATATGGCTTAGGGACAGTCCAACTTTAGCCCAGAACTCATATACCTTCTAAAGTTTTAAAATAAGAACTGGCCTGCATTAATTTGTTAAATTGGTTAATTGCCGTTCCACCAGGTTCTAGGAATACTTGTGATCATAGCCCATTAGGAAAACATTTCAATTATCAAACAGAAGTTAAAGCTAAATTTCAGGGAGAAACTAAAAGCATTTTCTGTATGAATTCTGGTTAACAAAAATATTGAACTAATCAGAACATACACTTCACAAGACATTTCAATTGACTGAGGTTAATCAAAATAGACATCATTACCTCTGTAGTCAGTGCCCGCTCCCAAAAGTTCACTGTATTCCCCCCCTACAGCGAAGAAAAATGCTACCAAAAAATCTGACTGAGTATATACTTTTCTAAAGGAACACTTTGAAATATTTCACTTTCTGGTGCCCCAATTAAAAGCATAAAACCCACTTTCCAACAGGGAGAAAATTGTTTTTGGTTTTTCTTTTTGTTGTTCATTTGTTGACTCTTAATGAAACACTTAAAAAGGTTATATACCACTGGCTTTCAAACGTCCCAGATTTTGGGATACATTTTATAAGTTTTACCAAATTTCTAATTTGGGGGGATATCAAGAACAACAGTGTAATGAAACAGAACTCAGAGAAAGGCCTAAGTTAAAAAAAATAGCCAGTATGAGTGTGAAAATGGGGTAAGAACACATATACACACATACCATACTGGTATTTTATATCTGACAAGCCACCCATATCTATTTTCCACCTACATGACTGCTCCCAAGATCTATTTTAATATTTATTGTACGTGTTAATAAAAATGAGTAGTGAAGACCACTGCTCTCAGCCACACGCCACGAGGGTCCCATTAAAGCACAAAACAACTTACTAATAAAAAGTTCTTGTTAGAACACACTGAGCATTTCAATCAGCCTTTTCATTTACTCACATTATCTTAAAGTTGACACAAAGTTAACCACTCCCCACTTTTCATTTATTTCATTTAATGACTATTTCTTCTTCATTTCTACTGTTCTTTTAGGGATGAATCCAGAAAAATGAAAAACCAAAGTCCCACCAGCACCAGAATTGTCAGCTCTTGATACCAGCACTTAAAAAACTGTGCATAGAGAACAGACTTGTGGTTGCCAAGAGGGAGGGGGAGGGAGGGAAGTATTGGGAGTTTGGGATTAGCAGATGCAAACTATTACACAGAGAATGGATAAACAACAAGGCCCTACTGTATAGCACAGGGAGCTACAGTCAATATCCTGCGATAAACCATAAATGGAGAATATGAAAAAGAATGTATGTATATGTATAACTGAATTGTTTTGCAGTACAGCAGAAATTAACACCACATTGTAAATCAACTCTACTTCAATAAAATTAAAAAAAAAAAAAAACTGCCTGGGACAGAGAACCCGTCATTCTGGATTCTAAAAGGACATCAGACGCCTCTGTTCTGCACCCACCCCGAGATGCTGCTGTGCGCATGTGCAATGTCTGTTCTCCGGAGCCCCGCGCGAGGTGCGGGCGTGCTTCCACGTTCACGGTCAGGCCCCCTTGCGGGCCTGGGCAGGTCATCCCGATGAATGAGAGAACCCCAGGCCTCCGGCGCCCGGCCCCCCCGCCCTGCAGACGCGACACAGGCAGGCAGCCCATTTGTCTGCCTCGGCCACCAAATCCCACGGGGCCTCCCAGCCTTCGCCGAAGGCTTTTCAGGCCTTGAATCTTATTTAATGTTCACGGGAAAAAGCAACTGCTGCCTGCTGGGCCCATAAAAGTCTTGTTGAAAATGAATACGTTGCTTAAGCAAAGGCAGGAAGGAAAGCGTTTATCCTCTTCTGAGGCCATTTGGGAAGGAAAACAATCTGCCCCGCACAAAGGCGGGGCATTAGAGGGCCCTGCAGGCCCCTGTGTGTCTGACACCTCCCTTCCTTAGCAAAGGTATCAAAGAGGTCGAGGATCTTTATTTGATTCTGTCTCCAAAGCCAGGTATCCCCCTCAAATACGTGTCACCAACCACAAGTGCAGTGAGCAGTGAGAATCATGACAGATTACCACCGCTTCTGCAACATATATTTTTTAAAAGCCCCCTCCATTTATAACCCCAAAAGGTAACTAAATGAAATCAAGCACATTCTTTTCATCACCTACTATAGATATGACGTTCAATAAAAAATAGAACAAAGAAGGAACCATGGCAACATAGGAAAGCATCCTTATACTGTTGTCTGGGGGCATTGAGTTTTAAATTCCATTAATCGGGAAAATAGTTTAAATGTACAATTTAGTAAATGGATGTGTTTGTATCACCATGACTTGCAGTCATGGCATCTTCAAAGCGCAATTCAGACGTGGTGTCCTGCACCCTCTCCAGTTGTATACAGAATGCCGGGTAGTTTCTGGGAACAGACACAAACTGAACTTTCTCTAAAAGCATAGAGCGCATTTGGGGATCAGAGGTCAGTCTGACACAGTTGAGTGGAAACGGCCCTGGGAAGGTTTGGGGGGCACTAAAGGTGGCTGTGACTGTCACCTGGGTCCCTGCACAGCAGTGGTTCTCAAACTCTGCTGCACGATAAGGTCACCTGGGAGCTTTAAGAGTCTTGACGCAGGACCTCCCTCCACACGTGGGAACTGAGTATTAGCAAATTTTTTAAAGCTCTCTGGATAATTTGAATGTGCTGCCCAGTGTGAGAACCAGCTCCATGGTTGACTGCCTTTCAAACTTCAACGTATCTCCCGGAATCTTGGGAAGATGTGGATTCTGATTCAGTAGGTCTGGGGTGGGGCCTGAGGAATGCGTTTTAACAAGATCCAGGTGATGCTGCTCTGGCCAGCGGACTAGTTTACGTAGCAAAACCAGAGACAATGGGAAACCACTGCAAATGTCTGTGCGGGGGTGATGTCATCAAAGCTGAGCTTTGCCATGATGAACCAAACGCCCCTCAACATAAGCAGATTTAAAGGGGCGGGAAGGAGGTAGGGGAGCAGTAAGGAAGCAACTGACATGGAGTCAGACAAGTCTGAATGGATCCTCAAGACAAGTAACCCTGTCTCACTCAGTGCCACCCACAGGGGCTGCTGCTCGGGGACGGGCTTGTAAAAGGCTCTACTAGGCATGCAAAGCCCACAGGAAATGAATCTACTTTAACTACTATACATAAAATAGATAACCAACAAGGACCTACTGTATAGCACAGGGAACGCGGCTCAATATTCTGTAATAACCTAAATGGGAAAAGAACTTGAAAAAGAATGGGTACTTGTATGGGTACAAGTAAATAAATAAATAAATAAATAAAGTGCTGTTGGTAATATCCCATGCTAAGAAAAGAAAAAAAAAGAAAAAGAAAAAGAAAAGGAAAAAGAAAAAAAAAGAGTCTACTTTAGTATCTGGTCCTTCCCCGAGGTCTGAGTAACTGAATAAAACAGTGTGGGTAGGGATGCCAGCGCCTCTGACTTCTTGTGGAAAAGACTGTGTTGGCCCCTCTCTTCTCCTCTCCTTCCAGGCACTGGGTGGGGGGGTGGGCGGTGGCACGGGATCGTCGTGCCTGCCCTCTTGCACTGATGGTGTGTCCATGATGTGGACAGGCAGACAGGTGGATGGAATGAGAAACACTTCTGTTGAGTTAAGTGGAGATTTTCAGGTTGTCTGTCGCCTGGCTAACGTAATCTCGACTGATGCACCGACCGAGAGCCTCCCCTCCCTGTGGACCAGTCCCAGGAACCCAGCAGAGGTGATCTGAGGCTCGTGGTGGCCGGGTGAGCCCGCTGATGAACTGCCCAAATTCCAGTGAGGCTGTGGCTGTGGCTTAAGGACCCTGGTCCTAGTGACTCCCATGACCATGGGACCTCAGGGGACACTTCACACGGCCCACGTCTCAGAAGGGTTTCCTCAGCCCTGGAAGCACTCCTTGTAAATAAGATGCTTCTGAAAGAAGCGCTCTTGGCCGGGTGCTGTCTTCCCTCTCTGGCCCCCGCACATCACGGCGGGAGAGGCCCAGACATTATTACCTGGCTTCCCCCTCTGCTCTCTGCTCCATCCAGACTCCTCCCAAAGCCACTTTTCTACATCCAGAGTTTTAACTAAAGGCGTGACACAAATCTATTGTTAAGAAGATTCAAACGATATCGGATGCATTTTTTAAATTTATTTTTTTAATTAATTAATTTATTTTTGGCAGTGTTGTGTCTTCGTTGCTGCGTGCAGGCTTTCTCTAGTTGTGGCGAGCGGGGGCTGCTCTTCGTTGCGGTGCGTGGGCTTCTCACTGCGGTGGCTTCTCTTGTTGCGGAGCACGGGCTCTAGGCGTGCGGGCTTCAGTAGTTGTGGCTCGCGGGCTCTACAGCACAGGCTCAGTAGTTGTGGTGCACGAGCTTAGTTGCTCCACGGCATGTGGGATCCTCCCGGACCCAGGTTCAAACCCGTGTCACTTGCATTGGCAGGCGGATTCTTAACCACTGCGTTACCAGGGAAGTCCCTCGGATGCTTTTTTAATTAAAAAAAATAAGTGTTGCTTTTAAGCTGAGATGTAGCTTGAGATTCTTCTCCGACCTCTCACTTCACACCCAGCCAAAGACAGTTCAGAGGCCTCCAATGTCACTCAGCCAAAGTCCACCAGAAATTAGATATGTGAAGGCTGCAAATGAGTGTAAAACAGGTCCTGTGCGAACACAGTGTGAAAACAATGACCTGAAACCACTTCAAAGGCCAATCATCAACTTCCCTTGTATCTCATGATTTTGTCTTTGTTTATTGAAAGTCAGACCTATTTATTATTCAAGTGAATAATGAGCAATGTCCTAGGAAAATATTCTTCTTGCCTCAGACGTTATCGGGAAGTAGAAAGAATACCTCACTGAGGGCTTCCCTGGTGGCGCGGTGGTTGGGAGTCCGCCTGCTGGTGCGGGGGGCGCGGGTTCGTGCCCCGGTCCGGGAGGAACCCGCGTGCCGTGGAGCGGCTTGGCCCGTGAGCCGTGGCCGTTGAGCCTGCGCTCCGCAACGGGAGAGGCCGCGGCGGTGAGAGGCCCGCGTACCACCAAAAAAAAAAGAATACCTCACTGAGTACTTGATAAATATTTTTAAATTAAATTAATGAATAAACGGACTCAAATTTCTCATTTGCAGGAAGGACTTAGATGTCTTTTCATCTCCAAAGTTTCTGCAGTGCTGCTTTAGGGCCCCCTCCCGCGGGGGATGTGAACCTACCTTGCCTGGAAATTGGAGTACTTTTCAAAGAATGCTTTTAGTTCTTCTCTCAGACTCTTAAACACCCTCCAATCCTCCACCCATCAGTTGGCTTCCTTCACCTCTCATATAAAACAGTCCCCCCCAAAAATCTCAAAATTCATTCTAATCAGTCCTCAGTTAAGCTCCTTGTTTAGACATAATCTTGTCATTGTTATCTGGGTCTAAATTTATAGCCCATTAAAAATAAAGCCTATGTGAGATTAAATTTTTTTCTTTGAGCTTATTGGTATTTTCCAAATTTTGACAATGAATGTGTCAGTTTGGTAGACAGGAAAGAAGATATTAAAATACGTGACAGTGGATGACAACTCAGAAAGTGTTTTTCCCCCCAAAATATTTTTTCCTATTTCTACTGAGCTGAAAAACTCATCTAGGCAGAGACTTATCCGCCAACAGATTCTAGTCGGTTTTCCTAAAATTTTTATTACCTTTACTGTTTATTAAGTCGTTGATACCTGTTCTCGATGGTCGGGTAAGTTCTGTCAACAAGGATGATCTGCTTATATAGGCTGCTTCTGGCAAATGGAGCCCCAATAAGTGCATGTCTTCCACACGGGGTATTAAAATTATTGTTTTATTATAAAAGTAATATATGCTCATAGTAAAAAAATTAAATTATACAGCAGGGGGTATGAACTGAAGAATAGCATATATCCCCAATTCCAGTCCCCTGTTGCAGAGATAACAATGGTTCACAATTTCCTTTGTATCTTTTTAGATATTTTCTAGGCACAAAGAAGTCTACACGTTTATAAAAATGGAAAATGGGATAATAATCTATAGAATGTTGTACATCTTGGTCTTATTTTTTCTTAATTTTTGAATTTAATTTAATTTATTTTTTTATACAGCAGGTTCTTATTAGTCATCCGTTTTATACACATCACTGTATACATGTCAATCCCAATCACCCAATTCATCCCACCACCCCCACCACCCCCCTGCCGCTTTCCCCCCTAGGTATCCATACGTTTGTTCTCTACATCTGTGTCTCAATTTCTGCCCTGCAAACCGGTTCATCTGTACTATTTTTCTAGGTTCCACATATATGCGTTAATATACGATATTTGTTTTTCTCTTTCTGACTTACTTCACTCTGTATGACAGTCTCTAGATCTATCCACGTCTCTACAATGACCCAATTTCGTTCCTTTTTATGGCTGAGTAATATTCCATTGTATACATGTACCACATCTTCTTTATCCATTCGTCTGTCGATGGGCATTTAGGGTGCTTCCATGACCTGGCTATTGCACATAGTGCTGCAATGAACATTGGGGTGCATGTGTCTTTTTGAATTATGGTTTTCTCTGGGTATATGCCCAGTAGTGGGATTGCTGGATCATATGGTAGTTCTATTTTTAGTTTTTTAAGGAACCTCCATACTGCTCTCCATAGTAGCTGTATCAATTTACATTCCCACCAACAGTGCAAGAGGGTTCCCTTTTCTCCACACCCTCTCCAGCATTGGTTGTTTGTAGATTTTCTGATGATACCCATTCTCACTGGTGTGAGGTGATACCTCACTGTAGTTTTGATTTGCATTTCTCTAATAATTAGTGATGTTGAGCAGCTTTTCATGTGCTTCTTGGCCATCTGTATGTCTTCTTTGGAGAAATGTCTATTTAGGTCTCCTGCCCATTTTTGGATTGGGTTGTTTGTTTCTTTAATATTGAGCTGCATGAGCTGTTTATATATTTTGGAGATTAATCCTTTGTCTGTTGATTCGTTTGCAAGTATTTTCTCCCATTCTGAGGGCTTTTTGTCTTGTTTATGGTTTCCTTTGCTGTGCAAAAGCTTTTAAGTTTCATTAGGTCCCATTTGTTTATTTTTGTTTTTATTTCCATTACTCTAGGAGGTGGATCGAAAAAGATCTTGCTGTGAGTTATGTCAAAGAGTGTTCTTCCTATGTTTTCCTGTAAGAGTTTTATAGTGTCCAGTCTTACATTTACGTCTCGAATCCATTTTGAGTTTATTTTTGTGTATGGTGTTAGGGAGTGTTCTAATTTCATTCTTTTACATGTAGCTGTCCAGTTTTCCCAGCACCACTTATTGAAGAGGCTGTCTTTTCTCCATTGTATATCCTTGCCTCCTTTGTCATAGATTAGTTGACCATAGGTGCGTGGGTTTATCTCTGGGCTTTCTATCTTCTTCCATTTATCTATGTTTCTGTTTTTGTGCCAGTACCATATTGTCTTGATGACTATAGCTTTGTAGTATAGTCTGAAGTCAGGGAATCTGATTCCTCCACCTCCGTTTTTTTCCCTCAAGACTGCTTTGGCTATTTAGGGTCTTTTGTGTCTCCATACAAATTCTAAGATTTTTTGTTCTAGTTCTGAAAAAAATGCCATTGGTAATTTGACAGGGATTGCATTGAATCTGTAGATTGCTTTGGGTAGATATAGTCATTTTCACAATATTGATTCTTCCAATCCAAGAACATGGTATATCACTCCATCTGTTGGTATCACCTTTAATTTCTTTCATCAGTGTCTTATAGTTTTCTGCATACAGGTCTTTTGTCTCCCTAGGTAGGTTTATTCCTAGGTATTTTATTGTATTTGTTGCAATGGTAAATGGGAGTGTTTTCTTAATTTCTCTTTCAGATTTTTCATCATTAGTGTATAGGAATGCCAGAGATTTCTGTGCATTAATTTTGCATCTTGCAACTTCACCAAATTCATTGATTAGCTCTAGTAGTTTTCTGGTGGCATCTTTAGGATTTTCTATGTATAGTATCGTGTCATCTGCAAACAGTGACAGTTTTACTTCATCTTTTCCAATTTGTATTCCTTTTATTTCTTTTTCTTCTCTGATTGCCATGGCTTCCAAAACTATGTTGAATAATAGTGGTGAGAGTGGATATCCTTGTCTTGTTCCTGATCTTAGAGGAAATGCTTTCAGTTTTTCACCATTGGGAATGATGTTTGCTGCGGGTTTGTCGTATATGGCCTTTATTATGTTGAGGTCGGTTCCCTCTATGCCCACTTTCTGGAGACTTTTTATCATAAATGGGTGTTGCATTTTGTCAAAAGCTTTTTCTGCATCTATTGAGATGATCATATGGTTTTTATTCTTCAATTTGTTAATATGGTTTATCACATTGATTGATTTACGTCTAGTGAAGAATCCTTGCATCCCTGGGATAAATCCCACTTGATCATGGTGTATGATCCTTTAATTGTGTTGTTGGATTCTGTTCACTAGTATTTTCTTGAGGATTTTTGCATCTATATTCATCAGTGATATTGGTCTGTAATTTTCTTTTTTTGTACTATCTTTGTCTGCTTTTGGTATCAGGGTGACGGTGGCCTCATAGAATGAGTTTGGGAGTGTTCCTTCCTCTGCAATTTTTTGGAAGAGTTTGAGAAGGATGGGTGTTAGCTCTCCTCTAAATGTTTGATAGAATTCCCCTGTGAAGCCATCTGGTCCTGGACTTTTGTTTATTGGAAGATTTTTAATAACAGTTTCAATTTCATTACTTGTGATTGGTCTGTTCACATTTTCTATATCTTCCTGGTTCAGTCTTGGAAGGTTATACCTTTCTAAGAATTTGTCCATTTCTTCCAGGTTGTCCATTTTATTGGCGTAGAGTTGCTTGTAGTAGTCTCTTAGGATGCTTTGTATTTCTGCGGTGTCTGTTGTAACTTCTCCTTTCTTGCTTCTAATTTTATTGATTTGAGTCCTCTCTTTTTCTTGATGAGTCTGGCTAATGGTTTATCAATTTTGTTTATCTTCTAAACGAACCAACTTTTATATTGATCTTTGCTATTGTTTTCTTTGTTTCTACGTCGTTTATTTCTGCTCTGATCTTTATGATTTCTTTCCTTCTGCTAACTTTGGGTTTTGTTTGTTCTTCTTTCTCTAGTTCCTTTAGGTGTACGGTTAGGTTGTTTGTTTGAGATTTTTCTTGTTTCTTGAGGTAGGCTTGTATAGCTATAAACTTCCTTCTTAGAACTGCTTTTGCTGCATCCCATAGGTTTTGGACCATCGTGTTTTCATTGTCTGTTGTCTCTAGGTATTTTTTTATTTCCTCTTTGATTTCTTCAGTGATCTCTTGGTTATTTAGTAACGTATTGTTTAGCCTCCATGTGTTGTGTTTTTTACGTTTTTTTCCCCTGTAATTCATTGCTAATCTCATAGCATTGTGGTCAGAAAAGATGCTTGATGTGATTTCAATTTTCTTCAATTTACTGTGGCTTGATTTGTGACCCAAGATATGATGTATCCTGGAGAATGTTCTGTGTGCACTTGAGAAGAAAGTGTAATCTGCTGTTTTTGGATGGAATGTCCTATAAATATCAATTAAATCTGTCTGCTCTATTGTGTCATTTAAAGCTTCTGTTTCCTTATTTATTTTCATTTTGGATTATCTCTCCATTGGTATAAGTGAGGTGTTAAAGTCCCCCACTATTATTGTGTTACTGTGGATTTCCTCTTTTATAGCTGTTAGCAGTTGCCTTATGTATTGAGGTGCTCCTATGTTGGGTGCATATATATTTATAAGTGTTATATCTTCTTCTTGGATTGATCCCTTGATCACTATGTAGTGTCCTTCCTTGTCTCTTGTAACATTCTTTATTTTAAAGTCTATTTTATCTGATATGAGTATTGCTACTCCAGCTTTCTTTTGATTTCCATTTGCATGGAATATCTTTTTCCATCCCCTCACTTTCAGTTTGCATGTGTCCCTAGGTCTGAAGTCGGTCTCTTGGTCTTATTTTTGTATCCATTCAGCAAGCCTGTGTCTTTTGTTTGGAGCATTTAATCCATTCACGTTTAAGGTAATTATCGATATGTATGTCCCTATGACCATTTTCTTAATTGTTTTGGGTTTGTTTTTGTAGGTCCTTTTCTTCTCTTGTGTTTCCCACTTAGAGAAGTTCCTTTAGTATTTGTTGTAGAGCTGGGTTGGTGGTGCTGAATTCTCTTAGTTTTTGCTTGTCTGTAAAGCTTTTTATTTCTTCATTGAATCTGAATGAGATCCTTGCCGGGTAGAGTAATCTTGGTTGTAGGTTCTTCCCTTTCATCACTTGAAGTATATCATGCCACTCCCTTCTGGCTTGTAGAGTTTCTGCTGAGAAATCAGCTGTTAACCTCATGGGAGTTCCCTTGTATGTTATTTGTCGTTTTTCCCTTGCTGCTTTCAATAATTTTTCTTTGTCTTTAATTTTTGCCAGTTTGATTACTATGTGTCTCGGTGTGTTTCTCCTTGGGTTTATCCTGTATGGGACTCTCTGCGCTTCCTGGACTTGGGTGGCTATTTCCTTTCCCATGTTAGGGAAGTTTTCAACTATAAGCTCTTCAAATATTTTCTCGGGTCCTTTCTCTCTCTCCTCTCCTTCTGGGACCCCTATAATGCGAATGTTTTTGCGTTTAATGTTGTCCCAGAGGTCTCTTAGGCTGTCTTCATTTCTTTTCATTCTTTTTTCTTTATTCTGTTCTGCAGCAGTGAATTCCACCATTCTGTCTTCCAGGTCACTTATCCGTTCTTTTGCCTTAGTTATTCTGCTATTGATTTCTTCTAGCGTAGTTTTAATTTCAGTTACTGTATTGTTCATCTATGCTTGTTTGTTCATTCTTTAATTCTTCTAGGTCTTTGTTAAACATTTCTTGCATCTTCTCGATCTTTGCCTCCATTCTTTTTCTGAGGTCCTGTATCATCTTCACTATCATTATTCTGAACTCTTTTTCTGGAAGCTTGCCTATCTCCACTTCATTTAGTTGTTTTTTCTTGGGTTTTATTTTGTTCCTTCACCTGGTACATAGCCCTTTGCCTTTTCACCTTGTGTATCTTTCTGTGAATGTGGTTTCTGTTCCACAGTCTGCAGAATTGTAGTTCTTCTTGCTTCTGCTCTTGGTCATCTTTTCTTATTGATGGATGTAATCCTCTATAGTGATGACTAGTATCCCATAGAATGGACACTGTATAATTTATCAGTCTTATACTGAAGAACAGTTTTTGATGTTATATGAAACACTGCAATAAACAGACAGGCACACACATCTTTGAATACCTATATTAAGATATTTGTGGGGTAAATAAAATCTGGATCAAAGAGTGTGTGTATTTTCAGTTTTGATATATATCATGGAACCATGTTCCAGAAGAACTGTACTGATTTGCATTTCCTCAAATAACGCAGGCAAAAGCTCCTATCATCCCATACATTTGACAGCATGGACTATGACCAACTTTAAAATCTTTGTCAATTCAACAGCTGATAAAGTATGATTCTCAGTTATTAATCTGTATTTCTCTAATCACGAGCAAGGCTGAGCCCCCTTTCCTACATTTACAGTCTGTATTTCCCACTCTCACTGACTGGTAAGAACTCTTTGTCACATTAAGAAAACTGGTCTTTTGTCGCAGCCTGGTGATTCTTCCTCCCCACTCCCATAGTTTGATTTATGGCCTTAATCCAAATTTTGGGTATGTTTTGTTGAGCAGAAGCTTTAAATTTTTATGTGGATAAACTCATCACTCTTTTCCTTTGTGACTTCTGAGTTTCCCATTTAGGTTTATTTTTGCAAGAAAGGAGGAACTCCTTCTAACCTAAACTCTGAACCCCCTGAAAGTAGTTGCAGAGGCTGGCTCCATCACTTACACACAGTGTGACCTTCTACAAGTTACTCATTTTCCCAGAATTTCAATTTTGTCACCCGTAAAATTTGGATAGTAAATAATAGCTACCTCCAAGAATTACTGTGACATAGTAATATATATAAAATGACATAGCTGTGATTCAGAACACAGCACATAGGAAGTGTTCAATAAATGGTACCTCGGCTTCCCCTGGATTCAGACATCACCATCCCTGGAGGCACAGACAGGGCTGGGAGTCACAGCATGCCACCACTGGCCCAGGACCTGGCTTGCTGGGCTACTGTACAAATGCTCATGCTGCGTGATTCCTCACAAAGCAGGATAAATCCTCAGCACCGTTCTTAGAGCACCTGGGGTTCTATGATATTCTCTGACCATTTGGGGATCTGAGCTCACCGAAAAGGCTCAGGACAAATGCCAGGGGTGGCTACGTGGGCCCCAGCTCTGGGGGGAACGCAAGGTCTTTACCTTAACTTTTGTGGGAATGAAAAGGAGAAACTGTTCCAGAGCAAAGAATAGAATTGAGACAAGAAGTGAAAAGTGTAAACAGGTACTTGGCATTTCACCAGTCCCTTCTGTTAACTGAGGATCCGTGAGCACTACACACACTGACAATCTCTTTCACTATATGAAGAAATGTGTATGTGCATCTCGTGGAAGGAATCCATCTTTTATCTGACTTTATTTGTCATGGCTAAATAGGTCAAGAAAAAGAAAAATAGAAATTCCTTCAAATAACTCAATTATTTTAAAAACTTCTTACTTTAACAGAGTATGGAGTCAAATCTTAAGCAATTTTTATATGAAGGAATCTACTTTTCCCACATATTGTGATCCGTGTAACATCACTATTAGTCAAGAAAAAAATCTAGCCTTCTCTAAGGGTCATGATGTACCTGTTCAGAGTGGCAACAGCTTTTTTGGTTAAACCTTAATTTTTAAGTATCTGTAAAATACTCGTATTGGTTATCCATTGTTAACTTAGCACTCAGATCTATCTTCAGGCACCAGGCCAGGTCTTAGCTGATCTAGGCTGATCTTAACTGATCTTAGCGGCTATGTGAAAAACTACAAGATTAGTTGTAGTCCCATAAACACACCTTCAGCTGGATTTAAGCAGAGAACCCAACTCATTCATTGCCTACAGAAATCTCCACTGGGATTGTCACATGATCTGTCTGTCAAATGTGGCAGTGATGGTGAGTCCCATCCTACATACGCTTCTTCAATGTGACCTCGACAATCCTCCCTTTGAGAGGTGCAGGCCTCGCCCTCTCCTTGAGAGCAGATGGGCCTTCATGGCTGCACTCATGGACACCTGGTAGCAGAAGCGATGCTATGTGACTTCTGGGGCTGGGTCACCAAAGAGTACAGCTTCCAAATGCTCACTGGGGTACCCACCCTTGGAGCCATCAGCCGCCATAAAAGAGTTTACAGATCTGAGGCCACTGGCAAGGATACTCAGGCCACACGGAGAGGCCACGTGTTCTCCAGCCCAAATCCCAGCAGTCCTAGCTGGAGCCCCTGCCAGAGTCCAGAGGGAAAATGTCTCAATCCACCCACCGTGCATCTTCCCAGACTCGGCCCTGACGCCACGGAACAGAGACACGGCTGCACCAACAAGCATAACACAGTCAGCGCTGAGTCACAAGGTCACAGTTTGTAACAACATGGCCACAGATAACTAAGTAGACGCTGACTCTAGGTCCACTGGAAAACAGGCCACCTTGTAACTGCTCAGGATAAACAACTCCCCAAAGCACTGCAGCACGTCTGCAGGAACGATGCCAACAGATAAGCCACGCTGTCCACGAATATCCTGCTAACCGCCTTCACCCCACCCGGGAAGCAGTGATCCCCCTCTTACTCCCTATCTAAAAGCCGAACAACGGAACCCCATAAAGCATCAGGCTGCTCAGAGGTCAGAGGTGAAGGGGCAGATCTGGTGAGGGCCTTCCAAAAGGAAAATAAAATATTTACGTCTTCTTGCAAGTCGCTCTTCAGATGCTGCAGTTTTCTCTTTCATCAGTTCTAGCTGACAGCACATGACAGTTGTCTCTGTGGCTGTTAAAGCTTAAAACCATTTATCCTGAGAACATGGAAGATAAATGCAGACTGGACTGATGTGTACAAGACTTAACTAATAGGATGTCAGTGGGTCCCAAGAGTACCATAATAACTTACGACTGTTGTTACATTTATTTTGCATAACAGATGAAATACAAATTCTCTGATAGAGGGTCTAACATGGGTATGGGGAACAGGAAATATAGTACTGATTAACCTGAGTTTATAAGGACGCTTGCTTCTGGTGGCAAAAAAGTGGAGAGTGTGGAATACAGCGCTGGAATTACCTCGATGCAGCAAGCTGGGGGGCCTGAGGATGGCACCACCAACTTGGTCTTTATGACATGTTCTGAACCTCTGGACCAGCACACAAGGTAGGGATGCAAAATACCCCCCCCACACGTCGTGTCCCACATGTTCACATGGCACAGATTCAGTATATCGGTGCACACACATTTTCACGTCGGCAACTATCACAGTAGATTTTGGGGGGGTACATTATACAAATAATTTAGCATTCCTCTGTCTAATGTTGGTTAGTAAGTAAACCTTCTAACCATCAAGCTTGACATTTTTGAAGTCTGTTAGCTTCTGCAGGTATGTTTTACTTCCCTCTAAGGTTTTCAAAAATCTTATTTTTAAAGTAAATTCTGAACATGACGGCAGAGTGCCCAGCTTAGCTACAATTTTTGATGGCTAGAATAGGAGAGCGGAAGCCAGTTGATGGCTAGTTGCTATTTTAAGAGCTGGAGTTGAGATCAGTTTTCAACAGGATAAGAGGTTCATGGAAGCCAAGACCATTCTCCCCAGCAAGAGCAAACCCGCGGGGCTTGTACAGACTCATCCTGAGGGCCCATGGTGGCCCAAGCACCTCCTCACCCACCTGCCCTCCTCGGGCTGCTCCCGGGCCCTATCAAGTCAGCCCCCGGGGTCATTTCACCATTTTACGTGCGAATCCTAAGGCAGCAGAAAGGGGCCTGTCTACTTAGTCACATTGTGGAGGCTGTACTCTAAGACTCTCCCATCTAAGTAATACCCCTTATAAATCACAGTGCCCTTTCTTCTGGCTATGGTAAGAAGATGTTCTCACCCAAAACCCAGGAAAATACCGCCAAGGCAACTAGACTTGAAAAGTAACAGACCCCGCTACGAGCCTCTTCCGGGAAGCCTTCGGACATGACCTTGCTCTGGTCTTGGGGGCAGCTTGTTGAGGCCAGTCCAGGTGACGGTGTGGCCTCCTGTCCAGCCCCTGCGGCGGGAACCTCAGACACTTTTTTACTGCAGGGCGAGTCTAAAATGAGCTCCCCAGTCCAGAGAGTCTAAACCTGGTCCTCAGACTAAGTTTTCCTATTATCTGTCGAGCAGTCTGATGGGCTCCTGGAAATGTCTTTCTTTACACGTTGCTCACACATTGAGGTCAGCTACCTGAGATTAAAGCTGCCCCATCACAACAGCGACTTGCAGGATGTCGCCAAGAGGCCTGTTGACCTGCGCGGTTACAATCTGGCAGGATGGAAGGGTCAGACAGGACGGTGTGAAGACAGCCACTGAATCTATGGCCCAAATTGGCTCGACACTCTGGTCTGGGGAACAGAGAGGGAGAAGTGTGCAGGAAACTGAGCAGGAGATCTCAGCTCCCTTACCTGGCTCAGGAACAATGAATCCTTTCTGCAAAAGCAATTATATATATGAGGAAAAAAGATTCTTTCCCTGAACTGGCAGACATGAAGAAACTATTGATTGGTTTTATCCCCAAACAACAGGACCACTTCCCCTGTGCTTTCAGCTGCCTTTGGGGTGGGTCCCCTGCCTCCTTGCTGGCTATGCCTCCGTACATGCACGTCTGCTGGGTGAGCATCCTCTCAGGGTCATGAGCCTCCCTGAATCCCACAGGGTTCTGGGTGATGGATTCTGAGTTTCTTCAAGAAGAAAAATTATAAAAGAAAATGAATCTCTGGCTCCACTTAATTTAATTGCTATAAGGAAAGACACACATTTTCCCCTCACTGGCTGGTGAACTGGCAATCTGAATGACTGGAAGTTGGAATCGAGGACCATAAGTCCAAGGAACACTCTCTTAACAGAGTCCTTTCACAGACATGATAGAGTTAGACTCCTGCTAGAGAGAGAAACACCTGATGGTGTAGATCAGCTCCCTGAATTGTCCTTTCAAATTCCATTCTACCTCTCCAGTGTACGAGGTGTCTCCTTAGGGGATGGGTCCCAGGCCTCTTCAAGATGCCATTTGAGAGGGAGAAAGGAAAGAAGTCGGCCGACTAGCAGTGCTGGGAGGGGAGAAGTTGGCTTCCTGTTGTGGCTTCTCATTTCTATGGTTGGTTCAGTCCAGGAGAGGCTGATGGACAGGTCTCTGGAAACAAAGCTCAGCATTGCTAGCCCTGGAGGGCATGGCGATGCAAACAAACCAGCACCTCAGCTGGCAGGAATCCTCCGAGAATAAAATGCAAATTTAATTTCTGGATCCCAGGGATTCATTGGAATATGCCTTGTCCTGCTCTCGAAGGGGATCTTGTAGGGCACTGGTTCCGAGCAGCCGTGCCCAGCGAGGCTCGTGATGGGTGTGCAGCGGGGGCTGGCGTGGGCCCAGTGAGGCCACGGGCTTTGCAGGCTTTGTGGTACAGCTATCAGGGGTGATCCTCTGATGATGACCCATCTCTCACACACGCTCCAGGTCATGATTCTAGATGGGAAAGCTCACTGTACAGGAGGGCGGGGGACGGTGGTGGCACCATTATGTGTCTGTATTCAACTGTAAGTGGTTTACAAAGCTCTACAAGGCGGGCCGGGCAGAGGTACAGAAAACTGCGATTCTGGGAAGCAGAACAACGTGCCTGGGATCAAGCTGCTACCTTGCAGCAGCTGTGGACTAGACTCGGCTGTCCGGCGCTCAGGCTGAGGTCACCCCACTGTCCCAGGAAAGCCTCTTCCTGCCCTTTGGCAGCAGCTGCCACCCTGACCCAGCCTACGCAGCTCACATCTAGGTCACCTTTTTACCAAGAAATAGGAAAACCTGTTCCTTCTGCCCCTCAGAAAACAGCCTCACCTGCACCTGGTGACTCAGCCCACGCCCGGAACTACCCCTGGCTCCCGGCGTTTCCTCACAGCCATCATCAGCACGGCCGGTGCGTTCTGCCTTCAGAACGGACCCTGACCCATGCCTGTGCCCACCCTCCCAGGCCAGTGACCCTCATCTTTCATCAGGGCCTCTAGTGGGCCCTGCCTCTCCTCCTCTTCTCTACAGAGAAGTGGTAAATCTGCTTGCTCCGCAGGCTTGCCCTCACACTTAGAATGGTCCCCCACGGCCCGACATTTCCCAGCCATCGCACACTGCCCCGAACCCATTCGTCTCACAAACGTACCAGACTTGGTCCTGCTTCAGTGCCCTTGCACAGTGTCGTCCCTCACCTCCCCTACACTTTCATGGTTGTCCCTTCCCTTCCCCGCTTTCTCAGCGGGTCTTCCCACTTCCTCTCCATCTCAGGAGCTCTACTTTACTGCATGTATCGCCGCTTGAAATCACACTGCCAATGAACCTGTTTAGGTAGTTAGTGTCTGTCCTTTCCAACAGCCCGGAAGCCCCATGAGGACACAGCCTTATAGTCTTGGCCCCTGTGTACTGCCCACACCTGGAGGAACCCAGCACACAGCAGGACCCAGCATCTATTGAGGGCACGTGGGAGAGAGAAACATGCATTGCAACGGGAGAAACCACACCTGGCTCTAAACAGACAGGTAAGAGCCCAGCAGAGTGAGTGTCACGTGGGTTCCATCTGGGAAAGAATGGAGGGGTCTCCTCTAGATACAGTCAACACTGCCCAGAGTAACACCTTCGAAGAGGAATTCCACCACCCCTACCTTATATTTCTCTAGGATTTCACATGTTATACAACTACCTTCTAAAAATAAATAAATACATGGGCCCAGCACAGTGTCTGGCATGTGGTGAGAGCTCAATAAATGTTCACTGCAGAATTAAAAAAAAAACAAACAAACCTATCACCTGCCATCAAATTAATCATTTTCATTTCTCCACGCCTCCCCATTTCCTTTCAATAGGAGTATATAGTTTTACATTGTTGTAACCATAAACAGGTATTGATTTGTTTTCTGTCTTTCATAACATTTTTTGATGTTGCAGCCTAGTCTTTGATGTCTAACAACTGTAATATTCCATCAAGGTGTATGGTCTTCTCTAAATCAAGGTAGTATCAGGTCTGTCCTTTGAGCAGAGCCCAACCCCACTGACCAGGGCAGAGCAAAGCTGTGTGACGGTCTGTCACCAGGCAGCCTGAGCTCTGACTATCGGCCTAGTTGACTAGAGCACCCTGGAGGTTGTTCTTGGAAAACTTAAATCACGTCACAAATTATTTATGAAAGGATGACTTCAACCACGGACCAGACGTAACCAGCTTCAGGAGAAAGCACCAACCGGCAGGGTAGTCAGAGGAGAAGGCAAAGCGACAGCTGTGAGTGAGCTGAGAAGACTTTAATAAAGGCGCTGGCCAGGGCCTGCTTTCTTTCTTTGATCTCTTGAGAAAACAGTCAGCAGTTTCTTAGCAGATGGATCATCCATTGTCAGAGGGGAAGCACGTGCCATATGTCCTGGGATTTTCCCATCTTGCATTGTTAAAACGCTTAATAAGATGCTGTAAAGGAGGGCAGTTTTCTTCTTCCTCTTTAGGTAACTTTTTCTCTCCTGTACACAAGTGAAACACGCATTCACTGAAGATAATCTGGGAAATATGGGAAAATGTACAGAAGTAAAAATCGCCGGTGGTCCTGCAAGCCCAGGATAACGTGGGTGCAGCTGTATTTGCCCGCCGTCCCCTGTGGACACTTCTGCCCACGTTCATACAATGACACTCAGATCACACACCCTCCCCCTTCCCTCTAACCTACTGCTAGCTTGTGAACCTTGTCACCGATGTCCATAACGATTCTTTAAAATGTTTTAAATATGTGCCAAATAGTTCACGGTTGGGATGAGTAAAACATAATTTATTTGTTTCTCGATGGATAAAATTTAGGTTGTTCCCAAATTCTCACTCTTGTACGTAATAATACAGAAGCCTTTGAACGCTGCTCAGCTAAATCCCTTGGCACAGATTAGAATCGCTGGATCAGGGTATAGACTCCTGAAGGTTGAGCCACAAGGCAAAACACACTCATTCCTGGAGCTCTACACTCGATCCAGCCTGCACCAGGCTGGTTACATCAACATTTTTTAAAAATTTATTTTAACTGTGGATGAAAAATGAAATAATTATTTTAAATTACGTTTCATTGATTACTGGTGAGACAGAACTTTGAAATTTTGTTTTCTGGCTATAAGTTTAGATAAACTGCTTAGTGAACTGTTTTCTATTGAACTGTCCATTTTTCTGTTACAACAAGAAATTTTTTTCACTGATTGTTTGCACCACCGTAATATTACTTTATGAAAGTTAAAAAAATTTATATACATTTAAGATGCAACTTTGCAAAAGAAAAGAAATGCATGGAAACAAGATTAGAAGGAAATATACCAATATGCTAACTATGTCAGGGATTAGGTGGTATGAGCACAAGCTGAATTTTCTCGAAGCAGCATCTTCAAAAGGGAACGATAAATCATCTTACATGGCTGCTGCCTGGGGTGATGAAGGCAGTGAGGAGAGGACAGGTGTGTGGGAACCAGAGCTCAGGTGTGTGAGGGAGCACAGGGAGGCCAGTTCACCATGATCCCCACTTCACAGTGCCCGGGGTCCACTCCCATCACTGATGCAGACGCCTACCAGGCATCCTCCTCCATCTGACCCTGGGGATGAACAATGCGGGTGATGCCTGCACCAGCTGGTGGTAAGGATGATGCAGAACTCGGAACCACTATTTTATTTCTTTTTAATTGAAGTATCGTTGATTTACAACATTCTGTTAGTTTCTGGTGCACAGCAAAGTGACTCAGTTACATATATATATATATATTCTTTTTTAATATTCTTTTCCATTATGATTTATCCCAGGAGATTGGATATACTTCCCTGTGCTATATGGTAGGACCTTGTTGTTTATCTATTCTGTATGTAAGACTTTGCATCTACTAATCTCAAACTCCCAGTCCATCCCTCCCCCAGCCCCCTCCCCCTGGGCAACCACAAGTCTGTTCTCTATGTCTGTGAGTCTGTTTCTGTTTCGTAGATAAGTTCATTTGTGCCATGTTTTAGATGCCACATATAAGTGATATCATATGGTATTTATCTTTCTCTGTCTGACTTGCTTCACTTAGTGTGATAATCTCTAGTTGCATCCATGTTGCTGAAAATGGCATTATTTCGTTCTTTTTCTTTTTTTTAAAACATCTTTATTGGAGTATAATTGCTTTACAATGGTGTGTTAGTTTCTGCTTTATAACAAAGTGAATCAGTTATACATATACATATGTTCCCATATCTCTTCCCTCTTGCGCCTCCCTCCCTCCCACCCTCCCTATCCCACCCCTCTAGGTGGTCACAAAGCACCGAGCTGATCTCCCTGTGCTATATGGCTGCTTCCCACTAGCTATCTATTTTACATTTGGTAGTGTATATATGTCCGTGTCACTCTCTCACTTCGTCCCAGCTTACCCCCTACGCCCTCCCCGTGTCCTCAAGTCCATGCTCTACATCTGCGTCTTTATTCCTGTCCTGCCCCTCGGTTCTTCAGAACCTTTTTTTTTTTTTTTTAGATTCCATATATATGTGTTAGCATATGGTATTTGTTTTTCTCTTTCTGACTTACTTCACTCTGTATGATAGACTCTAGGTCCATCCACCTCACTACATATAACTCAATTTTCTTTTTATGGTTGAGTAATATTCCATTGTATATATATGCCACATCTTCTTTATCCATTCATCTGTTGATGGACATTTAGGTTGTTTCCATGTCTTGGCTATTGTGAATAGTGCTGCTCTGAACACAGGGGTGCATGTATCTTTTTGAATTATAATTTTGTCCGGATATATGCCCAGGGGAGGGATTGCTGGATCATACGGTAGCTCTATTTTTAGTTTTCTGAGGAACCTCCATACTGCTCTCCATAGTGGCTGCACCAACTCAAGGTCACTCTTCCCATCAGGGCTGCAGTCCTGTTTTCCTGGGGAAGTGTCTCCCTGTTGGAAGGGCATGAACACTCCAGGCCATGGACTGAATTCAGCTTTGCTACATCTGCATGATGTCCAAGCACACACTCGTGCTCTGACCACACAGCTTTTTTACAGACCTCCCCGGGCCTCAGCATCGAGCTACACTGTAATGGTGGCCGTGGAGTGATGTTTGCTGAAATCAGATTTTCATTATGTACCAGAAAGAAACAATGGCTATTAACTTATACCTGGATGCAGCTATTTCCACACTGGGTTAGAGGACAAAATTTAGCTTTAGAGGGAGCATAACTCTTTAGTTTGTGAAAACACTTGAATAAATTTTTTATTATGAAAAGTAAGGCCCTGGAGACAGGGACGTTGAAGCAGAGGAAGGGAAGCTGCCCTGCACAGTTAAGTACTGTAAAAGGATCGTGCGGGGCTCCTACGAAGGAAGCAATTTGCAGGGGTTTCCTTGGCTCAGGCCTAAGAGATGGGCGTTTGGGGAAGAAAGGCCTTCAGGGGAAGCCAGGATATGAGAGCAGTGTTCCTAAAGAGACCGCTGCTTCCTGCTGTTACACCAGGGACGAGACAAGAGTGGCCAGTGAGTGACTCAGGTGGTGACACTGATAAACCGTCACAACTGAGACGCACAAATTCCGTTTTAGATTCCTTTCCATTATTTCCCAACTTTTGCACACGACTGCGCTGTTTAGGGCATCCTGGGGGACAGAAAGGGGTCAATGTGGGGACCAACAGCCTGCAGTGTGGGCAGGACAGCAGGAGTGATGGAGGGGGTCCAGAAACAAGGGTTCGGAGCTAGAGGGGACAGCAGGACATAACCACCCCAGAAATCTGCAAAGACACTCGACAGGGCCGCCGGGGAAGTAGGGCCTACACTGCATTCGGAGTTTTCTAAAAAAGGGGGGAGAAGGCTCGTGACCTGAGGGCACATGTGGTTATAATTATATTCCTGAGACCGGTGATCACTCATGTTTGAGGTCGTAGTTTTAACATCTTGCAGGTATGGTCTCTCTGGATAGAGGGTGTCGCCCCTCAAAAAGCATAGCCCCGAAGGAAACAGCAGGAGGTAAAAGGCCTGCTTTGTCGCCTGTTGTCTGGCTTCAACAGAAGCAGGTCAGCAGCAGACAGGTGTCTCTTCATCAGCAAAACCCCTGAGAGACCGTCTCCTAAGGACACGCCTCTGGCAGGACGTTCCTGGAGCCCCGCTTTCTCTTCCAGCCCCAGATCAACGTGTTTCAGACACTCCTCTGATCCGAGGGGGGCGCTTCTGGGTCGAGACAAGACCACAGCCTGATTCACGGGGACGCAGACACAACAGATGAGGACTCGGGAGCACTCGGCATCCTGTCATCTGGCGGAGCTTCAGAGATGCCCTTGGGACATCAGGGGGCTCAGTGCGCGTCGTGAAAGAGTGAGGGGCTGGGAACGGATTATTTGCGACACCCTCTGTGGGGCTCCCGGAGGCCAGCGAGCACACACCAGTGCTTCCCCCTCGCTTACACACCCTCAACAATGTACATCTTCTGCATTTCTAAGGGATTTGGGAACAGACGTGGTTTAGGCTCCAGATGCCCGAGACAGTGGAAAGTGACAAGGCGGCCCTCGTGTCACAAAGGGTGGCGGGGGCGGGGCGACGTGACCCAGAGGACAGCCAGGCGTGGCTCAGGGCACCGACTTTATAGCAGATGGTAAGTAAGGGGATGCCGCCAAGGCCGAGGGGCTGGCCCTGCGTCCCCGCGAGGCACCAGCCTCCATGTTCTGCGTCCTCAGCCCCCAAGTCTACAGAGGACAGTGACCTTCAGGAATTGAGGGAAATGTTCTATAAAACACATACATCTGTTGGGTCTATAAAAGAGTTTTTTTCCTGCTAGAAAGTGATTTATCTAAAAACAGACCTCGGGAAATTAGGTCGGGCACACTAAGGGGAGATGTCACAGGCTGGAAGGGAGGCGCATTTTAGAGGAGGTTTTTCTTTGAGAAAAAGATTTTTGACACAGTTTCTCAATGTTCATTCAACGTGTCTGAAGGTGTATTTGTCATCTTCTCTCACGACACTTCGCTGGTTGAGTCCCCGTTTCCGCCTCTGCCCACGAGCTCTCCCTCTACCTGGGAGGCGCTGACTCCCTGGATCTCTCTCACTCTTCTCTTAGTTCCCTCCTTGCGATTCACGTCCATCCACTTCTGCCATCTTCAGTGTCATCGTCGGAATCCAGACTCTCATCGCTGCTGCCAGGCTTAACTGACTGGCTGACAGAAGGATCCACTCACTCACTCTGCGCCCATTTACTGCGTGCCTGCTTTGTGCCAGGCGTGAGATACAATCCCGCCCCTGGGAATTCCACAATCAGGTGGGCGAAATAAGACCTGCAAACAATCATTTCAAACCCGTGCAAGGCAAAACTAGAAGCGTTGGAAACGTACGCACAGTTGGACAAGCACGCAGGTGACAGGAGAATTCGGCTTTGGCAACAATCCCTCGCTGGGCTCTGCCTGTGGTGGGTGCCCAGTCCTCCCAGTCCTACTCACGGAAGCCAGGTTCATGTCCCAGAGCAGCTCGGCAAGGCCACTGTCACCAGCAGGGATGTACCCAGCACCTGCAGGACCTCCTCCCTCGCAGGTGGGCTATTGAAGGCAGCTCCTATGTCTTTGTGTTACGGCTCTGATGATGAGAAAGTGTTTGGAACAGAGCATCCTAGATGCCCCGCTGTAAGAGAAGTCTGGCCAACAGAATTGTATTATGTTGGTTCATTGCCAAATTCTGAGCCGATATTAAGGTGCGAAGGGGTAAAGCAGAGTCAGGCGGGAAGAGCGAGCTTGTGGAAAGGGAGCGAGCAGAAGGGGATGAAGACAAGCTGAACACAGATGCTGCCTGCTTTTCGATTCTCTTAGGGACCGGTCCTTTCTAACTGTGTCTGCTTCGATTCTCAGCAGTTACACCATGCCCACTTTAAAAAAAAAAGCAGGACACATGGCTTGAAAAAGAATTTGTTTTGATTCACAAATTTATATAAAAGTTTTATAAAGATACATTTCTAATATTTTTAATTAAAAGAATAACAGCTCAGGAAACTAATCATGAACAACCTTAGGTATGTGGGCACTTTAAATATACAAATGCCTCCAAATTTGAGATAGATTTTTAAACCACTATTTTGGTCACCCTTAAAGTAAAGCACGGCAAAATGATTCTTTCCAATAGTAATAACCATCTCTTGGTTGTTCCAGGAATGGCCATACTCTGTGGTTCTCTCAAATGGAATTTTCTCTGTACTCGGTAAATACTGAGACAACACTCAAGGTGGCTCAAGTCTGTCTATATTGACTTCAGGAGGCAGCAAATATCAAGGGACAATACAAGAGGGAGGGAATCCTGGAGTTATGATCACCAAGGCAAGATGGGGCATATATCTAGGATTGATACAATCAATCTTACTAATATACAATAATCTTACTAATATACAATAAAAGCACAGAAGCTTCAGGTCTATTAAGTTTGGGAGAATTTAATAAATGATTAAACAAAACTAGACTTTCACATTCAAAATATGTCTCCATACAAAAATTTTAAACTGCTTTGAACATTTTCTATATAAAACCGTATTTACAATCATTTCATATATTATTACAAGGCACACGACTCACACACCACCTTAATGTGACGTTATAAATTCCTCATGGCTAGCTCTGCTCTCTGCGACACTCTTCTTAGGATGCTATTGAGAATTTAAGCAGTTCCCAGACTAGGACACCAGAGGCATGTACAATAAAATATATTGTTAGTCTCATGATTTAAAAATGGGAGATTAGGACTTCCCTGGTGGCGCAGTGGTTAAGAATCCACCTACCAATGCAGGGGACACGGGTTCGATCCCTGGTCTGGGAAGCCCCCACATGCCACGGAGCCACAAAGCTCGTGCACCACAACTACTCAGCCTGCCCTCTAGAACCCGTGAGCCACAACTACTGAGCCTGCGCTCTAGAGCCCACGAGCCACAACTGAAGTCCACACGCCTACAGCCCGTGCTCCGCAACAAGAGAAGCCACCACAATGAGAAGCCCGCGCACCGCAACGAAGAGTAGCCCCCGCTCGCCGCAACTAGAGAAAGCCTGAGTGCAGCAACAAAGACCCAAAGCAGCCAAAAATAAATAAATAAGTAAATAAATTTTTTTAAAAAGATTATATAAATGCATATTTCTGAATATGTATCCAGCCTAATATGTATGCTGTTGTTTGTATTTAACGAATGCAAAATCCAATTGAAGGTATAAGGACCTAATATGAGAATGGAGGAGAGGAAAAAAAGAATCAAATAAAACAAATCATCAATAACAAACACGTACAGAGACCCTCTGTTCATCTAATGCTCCGTACAAGTGAGTTTCCCTGATAACCAAAGCTGACAGACACCTTTAAGTAGCGTTAGGCAAATCTTCTTGCCTGCTTAGATGGAGTGTATTAAATTAAACTTTTTTGTAGCAAACTTGAGTCAGGCTGTTTTGACAGTTATTTTATTATTTTTCTGTATGAGCCTAACCCAACTTAATAGTTGTTATCTTTATTTTAATTTATACTTTAAATGCCTCCTTCATTCAATAAAAAAGTGAAATTTCCCTTAGGTGGGAGGAAAAGAATGATTTCACCACAGTGTCAGTGTAGTATATGCCACGATTATGACCAAGGTGCTGTTCAATACGGGGAAAAGGTGATGAAGAAGACACAATCTGTGATATGGGAAAGGAAATGAGAAATTCACCTTCCCGCTGGACACATTAACCACCGGAAGACACGATGAAAGTGATGTACCTTCTGTAGGGTGTTTATGAATTAGTCCACATTACTTTATTTACCTCTGAACTTTTCCCTCTATTTTGTTGAAAGATAGCTCTTCTTTTAAGGTTTTCTAAGTTACTCTTGCAAAGTAAAATAGAAGCAACTTGGAAACACGAATCCAAAACAAAGCTACACTGTGTAATTACCGGGTAATGTTCTTCCTACACTTGCTCTATGATTTATCCTCATTTAACAGGTCTCTTAGGCGTCATTTGGTACCTGTGGAGAGGCAGCTAACATATTTTATGACTAAACATAGAGTTACTGTAGACAATACTACACTGATACCAAAATACCTGCATGCAGGTGTGTATGGCTTTCTCACCTAAAAGCACTTCTGCTAGGTTTTCAGTGAAAAGGAGTATATTTTCTCTGTCTCCTAAAATTCTCTGTCACTCCCCTCCAGAGCTTCTTCCTTTGAAGAGAGCCATGCAGACTGGGGACACATGATAACTAAATCCTTGTGCAGACAGAGAGCACACATGCTGGTGCTACGTGCTACCTAATACATGTCATCAATCTGTTCATCCATCCATCCATCCATCCATCCATCCATCCATCCATCCATCCATCCACCTACCTATCTATGTGTGTATATGCAGATGTGCTATGTTCTTTATTGACTCAGTGGGTCAATATATGCAAGTTTACTAAACACCGTCTTCATCAAATATTGATTGACCACCTACATTGTACCAGACACTGTGTTTTTCATTTATTTTCCCCTAAAAATTGCAAGTTAGAAAACACTGCTTTAGTTCCCCATAATAGTTGGAAATCTTAGGTAAAAAGTAGCACATATTAGAAGTAGTAAAAAGAGAACTGGGCCCTGGGTGTAGCCCTGCTTCCAACTACTTCTTGGGGCTTTGGGAATTTCCCTTTGACTGTGCTGGTCTCAACTTTTTCTTTTGAATAATGAAGAAACTGAACCAGACAATCTCTTTTAAAGAATCCCTCTGAGTATAAAATGCCACAGTTCCAAATATGGAAGTATTTTATAATGTTGGAAACTGGAGAAAATAGTACTTTTCCCAGAAGATCCTAAGGATATCGATCTCATTTGAGTTAAAGGCATTCCAATTTGAGAAAAAAGTACATATCGTGCCCTCTAACCCCTGGCTAAGAATCTGAGCCTAGGTAAGAAGAAGTGAGGCATTCACAGAAGTCTTGTGAAGAAAACTAACTTGGATGAACATAAATATTTTACAAATGCAGCATTGCCATAATATGCAACTGCCAACTCATTACTCCTTGCCTATGGCTGCTGGGTAAGTGGAGGATGAGAATGGTAACAAGGTTCCCAGCTTGCAGTCTACTACTTTAGCGTGTGTCCATACCCTCCAAGGGTCAACCATCAGTGTCCTCTGTGGTCTGGCCAATTAGAACTAACATCCAACCAACGGTTTTTCTCTTAATATTTCTATCCAACACATCCTTAATAGGAGGTTAAGGAGGTTCCACAAATGGGGAAAATTTGGGCTGTTACCAATATTAGTTTTAGAAGCAAAGAAAATAAAATCTATCAACATGGGACATGTGACCTCTGCTTTCCTATTTTTTTTTCTTTTCTTTCTTCTTCTTTCTTTCTTTTTTTTTTTTTGGAAGAGGATTCACTGCCTGAAAATAGTCATCTTTAAACTAACAACAACAACAAAAAAGGACGTATCTTCAGGACAAATGGTTTCCAAGTCAGTGCTGGAATATAACATACCCTTAAATCTTTGGCTGGACCACTAAATCTTGGTAAGTCTAAATTCAACATTTTGCTTAGTATTTGGTTGACTTAATTACATGATTCATACATATAAATGATTTTAAAATGAAAATAAATAAATAAGTAAAAAAAAGTCAAATGCTGCCATAATCCTACCATCCAGAGAGAAGCACGGTTAACATCTTGTTGCATATCCTTGTACTCTTCTGGAACGTATATGTATACGTACGTTATATAGGCTAGATATCTACATCCGCATCCATATATACAATCCATCCCATACTCCAGACACGTCTAGATGTCCACAGAGCTCATGATGGCACGCCTATGTCTGTGTGCACATCTGTATACCCTAAGGCACCCTAAGTAAGAAGCTCTGCTCTACGGTTCCCATACCTACGAGTTTATCGGGAACAAGCATCATCAGCAGTGCAGTGAAGCAGTTTTGTTTCTTGCAAAGTACCAGTACTTCTTATCTCTGACCCTCACTTTTCCAAAGAGCTGGCAGAAGTCCAGCTGATGTAAGTTTAGCCAAATTCTGCACAAATGCCCGGAGTAGAGAGTTCCTTACTGCCCAAGTCCCACTCTGAGAACAAAGCCATAGTAACTGCACGCTTGCTGATACAGATAGATCTCCTCTGCATTCCCCAGATACTTGCACCAGGGTGGCCTGGCCCAAACGTGTGCCCCAGGAAGGGCAGGAAGGAATGGTGTGGGGACCGAGTCCTGATGGCAGAAGGGGGCAAGCAGGTGCTGCAGTGCCAGCTCATTTCAGTTCCACGAACTCACCGATCCCTCAAATACGTGCCAGGCATTGTGTGTGAGCACAAGACGTGGCTCCTGCTCTCAAGGCAGCTGGCTGGAAACAGACACATGATTAGAGTTGGCACGGGAAGTGCAGGCTGCTGCTTTCACTGGTTTACGTCTCCCCAAGTTCCTTTAGGGTAGGGACCACATCTATTCAATCTTTTGTCTCTCCTTGGTGGGGTGCACGGTCTGGGGCTCACAAAAGCTGCTGGGGCACTCGGCTGGTAGACTGGGTTGGTATCAAGCTGCAGTGGTGGATGAGATACATTTCCTGTACAGCTATATTCTCCGTAGGTCTTCAGTTATGCTAATTACACATACTTCCCCCTAATAAATGGTTGGGAGTTCTGTGTGTCATAGCAGGAGGGCCCATCTCATCCCGTTAGTAACTCTATGCAGAGGTGTGTCTACTCCAAAGGCAAAATATGGTGTCGCCAAACTCCAGGAAGAGAACAGAGAGGAACCTGTTGTCAGTGGCAACCAAACTTAGCTTCCATCATGAATCACTCTGGCCTCATTCTGACAGGTCCAGTTGCAGCCTAGCACTGATCACACCAAGCAGTGACTCAGCTACAATGAGACTTCAGATGCTATTTTTAAGGCCGGGGGCGGTGGGGGGTGGGTGGGGAGCAGGGGGAGGAAGGAGACACAAAAAGGCTTTATTATTTTTTCCTGAATTTTAACAGCCTAAACTACATCTCCACTTTGACACAAAATTCTGGAAAAGTTAACCTGGCCCTGAAATTATATAACCTATACAGTTTACTTTTTGTATCACAGCTCGCTCATTAAATTCACAAACCACTGCTATGGTGAAAATTTGTTTGATTAAAATGGAAAAGGGGAGTTTTCAGAAGAGTCTGGGCCCAAGGGAAGCACCTGTGGTGCAGAGGAGAGAACACTAGCTTGAGGGTCCGACGCTGGGCCTCTGTAGGCCGAGTCCCCGGGACCGCAGGGCCGGGATGTGCGCAGGGTGGACGGCTGGGCACGGCGGGCACGCCTGCCCTGCTGCCTGCGCACCTGGGTTTGGGGAAGGGAACCGCCCTGGCCTCAGTGGACCTGTGTCCGGCCCCACGGGCCTCGACGCGGTCTGCGTCCTCTTGTCCCTCCGCTGCAGGAGCATTGCTACCTCTTGGTGTGCCGTAGCCCCGGAAGCCCCGCACCGTCCACCCATCCACACTTCCCTGACTTCTTCCAACTGCTCCTGCCATTAGAACAGCGCACGTGTGTCCGGCGTACACATGTGATATTTCTGTGGAAAAGCAGGACAATGCTTTCCTCACGATGGGCAGAATTCTGTCCCCTCTCCTGGCGCAGTCCCTGTCTGTGGGGCTCTGGCCAACTACAGTGATTCTTGACTTTTGTTCCTGGACACAGGCTGACGGCGCCCCAGTACCCGGCTCAACCCTGGAGTGGCTTCCGCCCTGAGGGTCGCCTCAGCGTCACCGGTGGAGGAGCTGTCAGGCCGGGGGACCTCCCGCGGGGCCAGCTTTGCTCCTGACATCGTGCACCCAACGGAACATCCTCAAACGGTCAGACCATCCGCTGTAAACACACATGTGGCTCTTTGAAGAAGCCCTTCTTTTACACTGTTTTCCAGAGCACACCCTCTTCCAGGCTGGAAGGCCTGGGAAGAAACCACCCCCAAGTTGGCCCTGTGATTGTGAGGGGGGGCATGAAAGGAGGGGCTTAACGACCTGCAGAGAAGACCGTCTCATGGTGACCCTGGACGTGGGTGTTCTTTCTGCAACCGGGGAAGCTCTGAACCCAAACCAGAACTGGACGGAACCCCTGGGCAGAGCTGCCATCCTTGTGCCGCCCCACGTGAACCCACGGCAGGGATCGCTCCTTCGCCAAAGGCTCTCAGCCACGAGCGCGTCCAGCTCCAGGGACAGGAAGAGCAGGGACGGAGTGGGAGTAGCTCTTCCGTCAAGTTCTGGAAGCTGCGTCCTGGAGTCTCGATTTTCTTCCTGCGGAGCTCAGGGACGCGGAAGCTTCTTCCTCCTCAGCTGCTGGCCAGCAACAGGCCCAAATTAGTTAAATGTAACTATAATAGACATGCTGCAAATGAATTATATTTAACTCTAACAGCCACCTCAGGGTTTGTCTCGAGACGGAATAATTTTAGCTTCTGCTGCCATAAGTCCCCAACTAAGGCAGAAAGTAATTACCTCAGGACTTAGCATAATGAGCTCACTGACACTCAGTATTTATTCCAGTGGGTGAATGTTCAGACGTCTTATCCAGTCAGGCATGGACTGCGGAGTGTATAGTCCTGAGTGGGCACAACAAGGCCAGGAAAAATAAAAATGTTTTAGGCACATACAAATTCAGTGAAGTCATCTGATTTCAGTCTTCATTAAGAATTAGTAATTGGGCTTCCCTGCTGGCGCAGTGGTTGAGAGTCCACGTGCTGATGCAGGGGGTCCGGGAAGATCCCACATGCTGTGGAGCAGCTGGGCCCGTGAGCCATGGCCACTGAGCCTGTGCGTCCGGAGCCTGTGCTCCGCAACGGGAGAGGTCACAACGGTGAGAGGCCCGTGTACCGCAAAAAAAAAAAAAAAAAAGTAATTGGGCTTCAGTGCTGGGCATGCTGATCAGAAACCATGTTTATCCATTAAAGCAGGCGCTTACTCAGCATTTGGTGAGGGGAAGAGTTTGTGTTCCTAAAAGTATGTACAAGGAATAACAATTTGTCCAAAATGCTGTTCATATATTCTGGTATTCTACATGTCATTATTCTGAATAATCTCCCCAGTTAAAACATCCTCATCTGGCCCCTCACGCCCTATGCGTTTACGCTGCGTCAGCCGTGGGCTCAGCCGTACAGCACGGGTACAAAGAACATCCGACACGGTCTCTGCTCTCTCGACACGGCACAGGAAACAGCCCAGGAGCGAATGATTTCCTGCATCGGGTATCTGCACTGATAGTGAGGGGTGTGCCTTCAAATACAAAGTCATAGGTCAGCACTGGTCTATGGGATTCGAGGGGACACGCCTAATGACTCGGCCACCTACGGCTGCCCGGCCATGAAGGCCCTTTGAACACACGTGCTCAGGGCATCCTCCCCCGCGGATGGGTGCCCGTATCAGTAACACACTACAGTTAACTTGGCTACAGGATCTCTGAAGCTTCGTGGTTTTACATCTTGCCTCATTCTACAGAGGGTTTAAAGAGGCTTACAAAAGAAAATACACAATAAAACAACGTTGGAATGTGAATAAAACTAAAGAATCAATGTGAGGGCTGGGATGTTATCGACACACTTCTCCAGCCAGACTCCCTTCTGTCTGCGCACTCCCTCCCCGTCCCCTTTGCATGAACCAAGGAAGCGGGCATGACGGGATCTGGGGTGGCAGCCCCTCTCCCCTCCGCCGCCCCACACGGCAGGGCTGGGTGCTCTGCTCAGCCAGGTGCCACCCTGGCAGCCCCTCTGCTACGTGTCCCGCCTGGCGTGGCTCCAGGGGCTGGGATGGGCAGGAGTGACCCGCGGGGGAGGAGTCGAGTTGTGGCTGAGATATCAATACCATCTAACCACATCCAAGTCTCTCTCCTAACAGGACATGAGGTGGGGGGAAGCTATTCACAAGAGCAGGACTTTGAGATCGGGGACCAGGGCAATGTAAATCGCCAGCTTGAAGGCTTCTGCAGGGAATTAGCTGAGCTTCAAGTTGGGCTCTGTGACTTACAAATCCATGAGATTAAATTCACCTGCACCTCGAGGAGAGCTGAGTTTCTCTTGATAGTTACTTCTTAAGACAAAGGTTTTCTAGAGGGGCTCTGGGTGATACAGTGGACCAGGTCCCCAGCAACCTTCCCACCGTACAGGGCTCATCTTACAGCAAGCACCGTGGATGGACATCGAATACAGACCTCTGAGGTGACTGCCATCTATCCATCCGAGATCACTCTCTATTAGGAGGAGGGGAATTAACATTTGTTTTTTCAGCGACTGCGCTAAGTACCTTATATTTATTATTAAAATACAACCCTCTTGAAAACACTATGCAATAAGTATTACCATCCCCATTTTTACAAGTGAAAACACTGGGCCCCAGAGAAGTTAAGTAACTTGCTCAAGGTACAGAGCAACTGAGCGGTAAAGCCAGAATTCAAACTTGAATTTGGCTTCAAAGCCGTACAGTTCTGTTTCAGCTGTTCCTACATAAAAAAATAACAGAGTAAATGTTTTGCCTGAATCAAGCAGTAAAAACCAATTCATTTATTTAAATAAGTTTTAGGGATTCTTTTCCCACTGGTTTCTCTGATTGGCTGAAACGACCAATTGACCAGCTATTTCAGTGTCATGGTGACATCTGGATAATCCTAACCGTGTGCCCGGCATCTACCAAGCTTTCTCAAAGGCAGACCCACGCTTGAATCCGTACAATATCTTGGATGTTAGTGGTTGCTGTCCAACAGTACAAGACTGAAAATAAATTAAATATTTGCCTATGTGGCTGCATATAAAATACATACAAAACAGAAAATAAAACTCATATTATATGTGAGTCATCACCGTTCATAAGTAAAATTCAACATAACTGAAGCTACTAAACCCTATCTCAGCCCTTGAGGGGCAAAAGCCAACTTTAAAAAACTCTCCTCTTTTCAGACTTATTGTCTGTGTACAGAGACTGCTGAAAGAGCAGAACTGAGCAGAAAGAAACTCTGATGATGGGCATTAAAAGAAGGTGGCCACAGGGCTTCCCTGGTGGCACAGTGGTTGAGAGTTCGCCTGCCGATGCAGGAGGGGACACGGGTTTGTGCCCCGGTCCGGGAAGATCCCACATGCCGCTGAGCGGCTGTGCCCGTGAGCCATGGCCGCTGAGCCTGTGCGTCCGGAGCCTGTGCTCCGCAATGGGAGAGGTCGCAACAGTGAAAGGCCCGCGTACCGCAAAAAAAAAAAAAAAAAAAAAGAAGATGGCCATAAACAATAAAGTGGGGGGGAGGGGATAGGTGGGTTGTGAAAAAGCTCAGCAGCTCCAGAAGCTCACACAGCACAGGTGTAATTCTATGTCAATGCCAGAAGTGCTTCTCTGGCTCTAAGCATTGGTCACCAGCAGCCAAAAATATTTTAAGATGAGAAAGCATGAGCCTTCACCAACACGGGAAAGTCCAGGTGCCTTTACCCACTTTCTGGCGTGCAGCCAGAAAGAAATGTAAACCAGCACAGCCTGCCTCTTCACCTCTGCCCCCTGGGCCTCTGCTCCCCGTTCTGTGAAATAGCAGACTTGGAGAGATTGTTCTACGAGCTCATCTGGCTCTGAGATTTTCTATAAGTCTATGGATTCAGCTACTGGCTCCACAACTGGTATTGGTAGGGTTTTTTTTTAAGGAGCTATCTGTAATGTCAAACGATACTTCTGTTTTCTCCCCCAAATTTGATTTTGTTGGACATGTTCTTAATCACATTTTAATTATTTTGTTTCTTTGTCTATCTTTGCATCTCCAGTGTCTAGCATTGCATGCACCTGGTAAATGGTAAGTCTGCATTGTGCACTAGATATTGATGAAACTTCTCTCTCCCCTTTCAACTGGCAAGTGTCCTGGAGCTCCTGGCAACATATAGGACAGAACTCAATACTGTTCTTGCACAATCAGGCTGGCTGCCCTCACGTGAGGAAGGGTCACACCAAGGGCATCCAGATGGTGCCTCCTCTACCTCAGCCTACATCCTGGGACCTGCAGTGGCCTCTTAACCAGCTGCTGTTAACTGAGGAGGTTAACGTGCCTCGCTCTGTATAACAAACAAAAATATTTGCAAACTGTGTATCTGATAAGGGGTTAATATCCAAAACATATAAAGAACTTATGCAATTCAATAGCAAAAAACCAAGTACCCCAGTTGAGAAAAGGACAAAGAATCTGAATAGACATTTCTCCAAAGAAGATATAAGAAAAGCCAAGGGCTTCCCTGGTGGCACAGTGGTTGAGAGTCCGCCTGCCGATGCAGGGGACACGGGTTCGTGCCCCGGTCCGGGAAGATCCCACATGCCGCGGAGCAGCTGGGCCCGTGAGCCATGGCCGCTGGGCCTGCACGTCCGGAGTCTGTGCTCCGCAATGGGAGAGGCCACAACAGTGAGAGGCCCGTGTACCGCAAAAAAAAGAAAAAAAAAAGAAAAGCCAAGAGGTACATGAAAAGTTGCTCAACATCACTAGTCATTAAGTAAATGCAAATTAATATCACAATGAAATATCACCTTACACCTATGAGAATGGCCATCATCAAGAAGACAACAGAGAACAAATGCTGACATGGATGTGGAGAAAAGGGACCCTTGTGCACTGTGGATGGGATATAAATCAGTGTGGCCACTGTGGAAAACTGTATGAAGGATCCTCAGAAAATTAAAATTAGAACCAGCATATGATCAAGCAGTTCCAATTCTGGGAACATATCCAAAAGCCATGAAAACACTAACTCGAAAAGATATCTGCACTTCCATGTTCACTGCAGCATTATTTATAACAGTCAAGACATGAAAATAACTTAAATGTCCACTGATTGATGATGGATGGATGAATGGATAAACAAGTAGTTGCCGTATGTATATGTGTGTGTGTGTGTGTGTGTGTGTGTGTGACACACTACTCAGCCACAAAAAATGAGGAAATCCTGCCATTTGCAACAACGTGGATGGACCGTGAAGGCATTATGCTTAGTGAAGTAAGTAAGACAGTGAAAGACAAACGCTGTATGATTTAACTCATATGTGAATTTAAGAACAAAAACAAAAAAATCCCCACAAACAAACAAACAAATGAAACAAACTCATAGAAAAAGAGATCAGACTTGTGGTTATCACAGGTGAGGGGTCGGGGAGGGGAAGTGGAGGAAGGTGGTCAAAAGGTACAAATTTCCAGTTACAGGATAAATGAGTACTAGGGATGTAATGTACAACATGATGACTATAGCTGACGCTGGCTGCTCTATGATACATAAGAAAGTTGTTAAGAGATTAGATCCTAAGAGTTCTCATCCCAAGGAGAACATTCTGTCCCTTTATTCTTTTCTTCTTTCTCTTCTTTTTACTGCACCTATATGAGAAGATGGAGGTTAGCTGAACCTACTGTGGTCATCATTTCACAACGTATGTAAATCAAACCATCATGCTGTACTCCTTGAACTTAGACAGTGATGGAGGTCAATTACTTCTCAAGAGAACTGGAAAAAAATTGGTCGCTCTCAGCTATGTTCCTTTTCAGTAAGAAACAAGTGTTAGCTGAGGGAATTACTAGGCTCTTCTTTGTATGGCGCATCATTCCTATTACAGGGCACTGCACACAGGAGGGACCCAGTATCTGCGGGTCAGTTCAGCTCAGTGAATGAATAAACAGAAGAGCCTTTTCAAGTACAGCACCCCAGGCCTTCTGTGGCTATGAATGCCCCCCTCCTACCGTGGGGCCAGATGCACTGCCCCACTCTGGGCTTCTTCAATGCCAACGCTTCCACAGTTCCAGCCACCTCCTCCCCAACCCCCCCTGACACTTTGCCATATCACCAACTCCTTCCACTCAGAAGACTGGAACTGCCACAGAAAGAAAACAGGAGGCTAAGATGTCACCTGGTAGCTGGCTTGTGACTAGCTTGTCATTTACTCATTTGAGTTCTGCCAGGGTCTGTTTTGCAAAAGCATTAAAAAGGCAAGACAATATAGTTAAACCTCAAAGGAAATAGTTAAAAGAAAGAAGCACAATTTCCATTATCTTTCCAAATGGTGAAATGCATTTCAGTCCCTTATGTTTCCAGGAAGCGTCTGTAATGTACTTTTCTCTTTCCCAGGTCACCAAGATGCCTGCCCCGCGCTGTGTTTCCGGCTCAGACACCCTAATGTGCAGGCAAAATGGGTACAACAGAAACACAGAGCTTACAGCCTTATTATCTAGTAGATAGAACCCACTTCATCCATACACACACACGCCTCTCTGTCTCCTTGACTTTCTCATCTCAAATCTCTCAGGTGTGTGTGAGGACTAAGTCTCTAAGAAATGCTTTCCATTTTGAAGACAAGCTGCGTCACCATCCCGTCCCGCAGGCCTGCCCGGTCAGCACCCTCTGGGTCGTCTCCTCGCCATGGCCCATGGCTTGGCAACACGGTGGGCCGCCAGCCCCAGATTCACCCACTCTTCTCTTGCATTCCCTTTGTCAGCCAAGGTGCCAGCTGCCGGGGCTGAGGGGGTGTCCGAGGTTAGCCATCAGTCAGCACCATGGCCCGCGGAGCCTTGGGGCACGTGTCCTCAGGACGGCAGTGTCCTTAAGCAGGGTCTGCTTAAACCCTCCGTCACACACAGCCTCCATCGCTGGAAGCTCTGTGAACGGAGCTGAAAGCAAACCTTTTATAAGCCTCCCATTGGCCCTAGTCCCGGCCCTGAGCAAGTATCCTTGCTTTTCATCATGAACTGTCCCTGCCAAACAACATAAACAGAACAAAAAGCCAGCACCATCGTGTGTGGAAGGACACAGAGAGCCAGGTGACAACTGCAGGACCAAACTGATAGAGCGGTGTCTTTGTGAAACCACGTATAGAGCAGTGAGAATGACTGCCAACCTCTTCTTTGTTCAGCTGCCCTTGAACTACGAGGGGACAGACCGACAGAAGCCTCCAGAGACCAGCTTTAAAATTCAACATGCGTGTAGGAACGGCCTGCCCTGAGGAAGGTTCCATGGTGGCGCTGAGGCTCAGAGGTGAGGTTCCCACGCTCAACATCTCATGTTCTACCGAGAGAAGCAGGTAAGACCAGAACTAAACATAAAACAATGTCCACTTGTTCAAAGAACTTACAGGCATGTAATTACGGGTTACTCTGTACTTTTGAGATGGTGCTTTTCATGAGTTAATTATTCATTTAAAACAGCAGTGGAGGAAATCCAGGGAAGTCAATCTTGGGATCTGGATATACCAGGGAAGGGTCTGCTGTAAGAGCAAGGAGAAAAGTACAGACTCTCCTGAAGGCACGAATCCATGCCCAAGGCGGGGGAGTCGGCTTCCTGGGTGGGAGGTGAAGCCCTTGGATCCCCCAGCACGGCCCCCAGTGCAAGGCTGGGTGTCTTGAGGGCCAGGCCAGCCTAGAGGACATCTTCTAAGTGGGACTGAACTGAGGGGGGTGTCCGCTTGGCTCTCAGAAACTCAGACTCTTGGATTTCCAGCCCCTACTCTCCTCAGGAATTCCTAAGCAGGAGAGTTCCTATTTTCAGCATAAAATTAGCATAGAGATGAAACCATTTCAGGGGACATAGAGTGAACTGGCACAGGAGACATTACATTTTTCATTTCTAAAATGAAAAATTTTCCTTTTTCTTTAAGCCCCGAGACCGCCACTTAATTTGCCTCCAGACTGTGCTTGCGCTGCCGAGGAAGGCTGAAGACGGGGTGGCGGCGGGGCTGCAAGCAGAGCCGTCTACAGTGGGGACGGCCGGGCGGCCCTGGGGCGCGGCGCCAGGTGACCCGGACCGTCCACCCTCTGCGCCTCCTGCAGACACGCCGGCGGCCCAGGGGCGAACCGCAGCGCTGGACGCATCTTTCCTCGAGAGCCGCAGGGCAGGACCTGGTCCAGCTCCGCTCCATGTCTGTCTCTGGCTTCCCTCGCACCATTTCAAAGACACCTTCACGGCTGGTAAAGACAGGATTTCTTGTCATCTCTTCCCACTTGAAAAAAGATTCTGAGCAGCTGCGCTGGGACGAAAGGCAGCCCCACCCCTCCTGCCGCACCAACTTTGGTCTTTTTTTAGCTTTTCTCACATCCCTCCTCTCCGCTCTCCTAAGCTCTCAAGTTCCCTCCACTTTTTCTTTCTTTAGTGGGTTGCTTCTGATCTCATCGGAAAACATTCTCTGAGTCATTAACAATACAAGACGGTAAAGAAAGCTGTCTGCTGGTGGCCCCAAAGGCAATCCCTCTTCAATTAAGGGAGCACAGAGCGGCTCTAAATAATATTGGATCTTTACAGCAAACCATTCCATCCAACCAGACTTGGGAGGAATGTTTTCTTAAAAGTTCAATCATCTGATTCCTCTGTTTAAAAGAGCTGAAAAAGAATGTTTTTATCTGTACCAAGCTGGCGCAAGATATTCCCTGTATCTGAGAGCCACACAGTGCCCTGGGGGGACGGGGTTGTTTTGAATGCAAAGGGAGTACGTGTAGCTTATTACATATATGGGAGAAGAGATGAGAAACCAATATTCCTATCATATAAAGCCTTAATACTGTGGATAGTATTAACTTAGACATTGTGAAAAATTATACGATAACCTACTTTTTGAGTTGTATGTGATGAGAACTAAGTGTCTGCGAAATGAAGCTGCCAACAGGTGAGGGCAGCAGAAGATCCCAGACTTTTGAAGCTGCATTGCGGGAGAGGACATAATCTCATCATAGCTAGAATTTACTAAGTCCTGACCCTGTGCCAGGCATTGTTCTAAGAGTTTTATGTGAATTCATTCTTTTAATCCTTACAATAATCACACGAGACCGGTAGTGTTATAGAAGTTATAACCTGCCCAAGGTCACACGTGGCAACAAAGGGCAGGTCCCTTTCATTCAAACCCAGGCAGCCTGACCCGAGAATCTCCCTCTTGACCACTACACATGCCAATTATATGTTGCTAGCTTCTCATGAAAGGACCTGAATAATGACTACTTAGTCCCGCTTACTTAGATAATTATAACTTTGATTAATAACAAAGTAGAATTGTGTGTCTTTACACACACTTGAATTAATCTAGAGACACTTGTCCTTGAGTTAGTTCAAATGGTAAATGCCAGAAACGGGGGTGGGCAGCCAACACTTGCCTCTCTGCTCCATCCTGGGGGGAACCCAGGAGGCTCCTTCTAGATGTGAGAGGCCACGTGAAGCTCTGGAGGCTGGCCGTCTGGGTAACTACCCCACACTGCTGTTCAGTGAGCTTAACATACAGCACAATGTTACGAGAATGACTGTCATATTTCATAAATTACATTCTGCTATTCACAGGGAAGTCCCTGCAAAACTAAAGTAATAACATGCACAGAGAACAGGAGCAATAATATTGTAAGCCACGCATCCTAAGGATGGAGACAACACAACACAACACATGAAAAATACAGTCTGTAATAAAAGAGCTGACAGAGAAGAAAAGAAGATTGAAAAAAAAAAGTTCTGAATTTAAAAACATGTTGAGGCAGGATAACCCATGGTAAGAAGTCAACCACAATGACAGTGGCCTAGATGCACGTCAGAGAGAAACCCAAGGAGAAAATCTAAGCAAAACTATAAAAAATATTCCCCCTTTCCTTTTCCATTCAGTGTAAAATATCTTTTTGTCCAGATGAACATACTAACATCTCAAGAGCTTGGTTTGGTAAACGGTTTCCCGAGGAAAGAAGCAGGCTGGGATGTACCAGTACTGCGGACCCACAGGAAGGACCTGTGCCTGGAGCCCACCGCTCAGACGGTCTCCCCTCACTCCCCAGCGTGCGTCCACCCCCCGTAGGCCTTTGAGAGCTTGGCTGCCCTGCTCCCCACCCACCACACGGTTTCAGATGTTCCCCATCGTCCTCCAACCACCATGACCTGACCTCCCCTTTGTTCATCTTGGGGAGGTCCTCCCATCTACGTCTCAGAGCAGCACTCAGGCGGGAACCCCATCAGACTCCATGGGCTGAGCTGAGAAGCCTGCGGTCCCAACACCCACCCAGCTCCCCGTCTCCCCTCCTGCCTGGCGTCAGCTGTGTCCGTCGGCGACACCCTCTGTCCAGCTGTGACGTCCTGCCTTCTCACAGGAACGCTGCTCTTCTCTCCCATAGAGTCACCCTCTCCTCTGCTGGATCCTTCTTTTGAATTTTTAAAAACAGACTTGATTTCTTAGAGCAGTTTTGGGTTCACGGCAAAACTGAGAGGAAGGCACAGTGTCCCACACCCTCTGCCCTACAGACTCTGCCGTCAGCACCCCGCCAGATGGTGACTTGTTACAACCGATGGACCCACGTCCACACATCGCCACCCGGAGCCCACGGCTGACATCTGGGTTCACTCCTGGTGTTCTTTTTCTTCTTCTTTTTTTTTTCCTAGAACATCTCTCTCTCTTTTTTTTAGTTTTATTAGAGTATAGTTGATTTACAGTGTTGTGTTAGTTTCAGGCGTACAGCAAGGTGATTCAGTTATACATAGATATATATACACACATATTCATTCTTCTTCACATTCTTTTCCCATACAGGTCATTACAGAATACTGAGTTTGGTGCTCTTCCACTGACTTTCGAAGACGCTGACGTGCACTGCATCTTGACCCTGCAGCCCTCCAGCTACCACGCGGTCCCCTCCCCTCCTTCAGTTGTCTCTCCTCACTGTCTCCATCCTTCCCACGCTGGTCATCCAACCTTGCTGCTGCCCACACCCCGCAAGTGAGCACCTCTCACTAAGGTCACCGAGACCCTCATGTAGCTTAAGTACAATGGCTCCCCATCAGTCCTTATAAAGCACTCGTCTCTGATACGTTGTGATGAGTCGGCTGCTCTCATTACCCGGAAACCCACACGTCCCCTGGCCTCCGTAACCCCACGCCCGGGCTCTCCCATCCCCAGCTCTCCCACCGTCCCGTTCACGTCCTGGTCCTTCATCCGGCCACTAAATGCCTGTGTTCCTCAAGACTCACCAAAGTCCCCTGTCCTCTTGCTTGGTACTTCTCGTCAGTCTTCTCCACACCCTCAAACGCCCGCTAAAGTGAAGGCTGCTCACAAGCTGACACCTCACGCCCCACATCTCCCGTGAGATCCAGACTATTCCAAACTCCTTCAAGCCTGTGCAACATGCTGACCTCAGCCTCTCAGGGAAACTTCAAGGTCGTCGTGCCCAACCTCAACCTCAGCCAGTCCTGTCCTTTTACCAACACCTGGCAACACGCCACATCCACAAGTTCCGCAAGTCAGGCACTCGGTACCGTCCCTCCTGACCTCAGACTCAATCAAGTGGCAGGTTCTGGAGATTTCAGTTTCTATTAATCTTGGGGTGCTCACGTCCCTCATCCCCTTGGCCACAAGCTCGGTCTCACCTCTTGTGTAGCTACTGCAATCACCTTCTCCTGGCCCCGAGGTCCCTCTTCCTCCCCGGCCCCTCCTCCACAGAGCAGCCAAGTACATCTTTCTGAAAACCAAGTCTAACCGTGCACATGCTTTGCTTATGTAACACACTTTGGGGGCTTCCTGCTGCTCCCGGACAAAGTGAGAGAGCCGGCGTGGTCTGGCCTCACCACCTCCTCAGCCTTGTTACCGTGTCCCCTCCCGTCCAGCCACGCTGGCCTTCCCACGGGGCCCACGATGCCCCCATTTTTCCTGCCAGAGCTTCGCTCACGCTGTTCCTTAGCTTTGAAAGTTCTCCCCCCGACCCCCACCCCACTGGACCTTGATCCCAGCGCTCAACCATTCTTAAAGCACCATGTTGATAACCCTTCTCCCAGCTGTCATTTCACATTTATACGTGTGATGATTTGATCAAAGCTAGTTTCTCCAGCTAGTAGACCAGAAGCTGTTGGAGAACATCAGCCGGCTGTCTGCTTCCTGTCACCTCTACAGCCTGTGAGCACAGCAGGCATTCAGCTGACTCAGCAAACAAATGAATGAACTACTTGTGAAGGGACTGCCCAGTGGGGCGGCAGCCGGGGCAGGGTCGGGGTGAGGGGGGACGGCTTTTCTCTCTCTAGATGGGTCAGGGTGGAGGGCGGCTGCTCAGTTCCGGAGCACAGGGCTGGTCTACCGGCAGGCCCTTCTCCAGAACCGCCCATTCTAGACACGTCCCCAACCTAAGAGGAAGGAAAGGGCCAGAGGAAGCGGGGAGAAGGCAGTAAGTACAGCAGGATTGCCAACCTACTCTAAGATGCAACTGTCCCTGAGGAGGTACATTTTAAGGTTTGTTCCATGAACTAACACATGAAACATCTGTGAAAACCCTGGGAGGATTTAGCAGGAATGAAATGGTGTGTTCGAGGTACCTTGCTATGTTTATTTATATCACAGTTCCTTTGACACATCTTTGTTCTTTACATGCCTGTCTCCTTCAACTAGGCTATAAATTACTTGAAGGCAAGGACCCTGATTTTCATTGCCTGGCACGTGGTACTGAAGTGAGGCTGGTGTCCAGCCAGCTCAGGCACCTGTGAGTGTTCTCTGATCCATGACTCATAGATAGAAAAATAAATGACTGGATAAGTGGAAAGCCAGGCATCAAAAACAAAGTTGCCACCTTTACCACTGTGTTGATGAACTGAAACAGTATCTACTAGATACTTGTATGACCCCGACACGGGGCACTTCAGTGGAAGGAATGAAGACAGTTCTGTAAGTACCTGTTTACCTGACGGTCACCTCTCTGAACTGTGGGCTCCCCGAGGATGGCAGGCCTTTTTATTTGTCTTTGTGCTGAGCAGATGTGAGTGATTTTCTCAACCCCTTTAATTTAGTTACCAGATGAATCAAAGTCTAGTCACAGCTCTTGAACTAACAGGGTTAGTCTCAGCTGGAAGAGTCTTGTCTTTGGGGGCTTTAATACCTCAACAGTAAAATGACACAGTAGGACAACATGATCTACCAGATCTTCCTCTCGGCTCTAGCGTCTGATGAATCTGTAATCAACCATCCAAACAAGCAGAGAAGAGCCAGGGACAGCCAGGGCCTAAGCAAGTGTTCTGATCACAGTGAATCACGTGTGACTTTAAGAAATCTTGCATATTGCTAATTTTATCAGGCACTGCTCACAAGGATCATGGTGAAGGAACAACTGTAGCCCAATACAGGCAATGTGCATGGAAGTCTCCTGATACACTGCAAAACATTATTGGGAACAATTATAAAACAGGGGTTAACATCAGTGCCAAGTAACCCGGCAGCTCAGGAGGCAGTAATTCAAATAAAAAACAACCCAAATCTGAAATTGGATATGAGCATATATAAAATATTGTTATAATCAGCATCTGTGGAAAGGATGACTATGCAATGTGACATGAATTTAAAATTATCTAATAACTTGGTTTTATCTTAGGGGAGAAAACGTTTGATTTCTCCCAAAATTCATCTCCTTTAAAATTTCTGACAGAAATTCCAGTCATATATTTTGCTAATAATGTATCTATCTTGATCTGGAAAAGTCTAGTTCTTTAATGGAAAATTCTTGGCAACTTGCCTCCAGTTTATACAATGTAAATGCCATCATGACTATGACAACAAAATGCTGTGTAATAAGTATTTCTCAAAGAAACAAGTGTAAAAATAGAAAACTACTCTAGTTTTCTGAAGTGCGGTTAAATGACTGCCTCAGACCCCAGAAGGATACAGTATCAGTAATAACCACCAACGTTCACTGAGTGTTTGTTCTGTGCCAGGCACCAACCTAAATGCTTCTATGTTGTTAACTTACATAATCTTCACAACAACTCTGAGGAAGGCACTATTTACTGTCATTCCCCATTTCACAGGTGTGAAAACTAAGGCACAGAGAAATTAAGTAACCTGCCTAAGGCACCACGGCTAGTAAGCGGTGAGGCCCAGATCTGAACCCAGGCAGCCCTCCTCCAGCTCACACTCTTAACCACAACTAGACCACACCTTTACAAGCTACGGGCCATAATGTAAACTTTTACTGAAAACTGAAAGTTACAATTCTGAACATCAATTTTTGAAAATGAACTGTGTTCCCTTTCAGTATTCTCTGCTTTTAAAAACCATTAATGCAATACAGGCTTCAGGCAGCTAACTGCGTGTAAATCCCAGTGGGGTACTCATAAACCAGAGCCCTTCTGAAGCCAGAACCGCATTTACGAGGACCGAGGACTCTAGGACAACACACCTCCAGGACCAGTGTTACCACTGCCACCTTCTTGCCTCTTCATGGTGAAAACCTCTGGGTCCCATATGAGGCGGACTGCAGTGATCTTCTATCAGGAGGGCAAATATTTAAATGATTTCCCTCATCTGATCTTCCATGTCATTTCCTCTTCTAAGCTTGACTGGGCAATCTGATCAGTGCAGTAAAGTAGAAATATGCCTTTACTGCACCAAGCGACCCTTCATCTGTGTTCGGTCAGTGGAATCTAAGCTCTTGGGCCTCTTTTAGATAAAGGCTTTCACCTAAAAAGACCCAGGGATCGGGGCTTCCCTGGTGGCGCAGTGGTTGAGAGTCCGCCTGCCGATGCAGGGGACACGGGTTCGTGCCCCGGTCCAGGAAGATCCCACATGCCGCAGAGCGGCTGGGCCCGTGAGCCATGGCTGCTGAGCCTGCACGTCCAGAGCCTGTGCTCCTACGGGAGAGGCCACAGCAGTGAGAGGCCCGCGTACTGCAAAAAAAAAAAAAAAAAAAAAAAAAGACCCAGGGATCAGTTTTCTAACCTGAGAGGGAGCTGGTAGCTGTACAACAATAAAGGGCACTTCTTATTATATTTAAAAAAAAAAAAAAACCTATATCCCATGAAAAGAGAATGAGGGGAGAACAACTGAAAAGAATTTTCAATGCTTTTACATATTACTATATATTTTTACATATTATTATACATATAGACATATACAATGCCTGTAAAATACACATATATAATGTGTATACATACATTATATGTATATATATTCCAAAATAATACGTAAAATAGGTAACAGTTCAGTATCTATAATGTATCTATGTAATAGTAAGGCATCTGTCAAAAGCCAATCGGGTGACCCCCGCTAGATAACCAAGACGTAGACAAGCACGCTTGGCTATTCACACGTCTCTCATTCTCACTGGGACACCCCGCACAGGGGCTTAAAGCAGCCGTATGGGTGGACAAGGTTAAGGAGAAAGGCGCTGCTGGTCTAGGGTGTGTCCAGGCTCTGGAAGGTGGGCGAGCACTGGAATGAAAGGGAAAGTGGGCCGTGCACTTGAGCTCAAGCACATCGTCCGCCCCGCTGACTTCCTCTCGCTTACAACAAGCTCGCTGTCCGACTGTAGACGGGCGGCAGACGGAAGCCTGGAGACAGAGGAGGGAGCGTGTACGTGAACGAGGGTCCAGGTTTCTACGGGGAAGGGCAGTGAGGCTGTGAGCAGGAACGGGGGCCCCCAGAGACGGAAAGAGTCCACAACACAACGGTGACAGTGACGGTGTCGGAACAACCAAGCACCATCCTCTTCCTCAAACTTAGAGAGGAAGGCGATTACTTAGAGACAAAAGGCGATTTCCAAGCACGTGGAGACAGTGGTTTTTCCAGGTTCTGACTCCCTAGGATTTTGTCCAGTACACTTGGGAGTTCAAGTTTCACAGTGGTAACTCCCAGTCACTCAAAGAGAGCCGATTTGTTTCTGAACTATTTTAAAGAATTAATAGAAGTGTTCTAAAATCTCTTAACTTATGACCTGAAAGTACATTACGCATTTGGAAAACCTGGCCCATAATTACTTAGGGACGGAGGAGGGGGAAAGAAACAACCAGCTGATTTAAAAGTTTTTAGAATTAGCTTCTGTGGTAGGCCAAAGAACAGCCCTCCCAAACTATCTACACCTGATCCCTGGAACCTGTGAATACATTACCTTACATGGCAAAAGGGAATTGCAACTGGAGCTAGGGAGCCTGAGATGGGGAGGTGTGCACATCTGCGTGGGCCCAGTGTGATCACGAGGGTCATCATGAGAGGAAGGCCAGAGGGTCACAGACAACAGGAGATGTGGTGCCAGAAGCCAGAAGCCGGGGAGTGCAGGCGGCCTCTAGATGCTGGGATGGTAGTGAGTGGTCTCCCCCGGACCCTCAGAAGGAACCAGCCCTGCCAACAGCTTATCTGTAGTCCAGGGAAACGATTTCAGACTTCTGACCTCCATGGAGGTGAGGTGATAAATCTGTATTAAGCCGCTCAATTTGTGGTAATTTATTACAGCAGTTAATACACCTCCTACATAGTGAAAGGTGAGATCCTGAGCACATGAGTGAGTGAAAAACATAAATCAAGATGAAAAGGAGTATCACTCAAATGGTAAAAGAGGATGTTCCCACATCACATACACGGAACTCCAGCTCTGTGGGGTTTAAGGAAGACTAAATTTGGCTAGAAAGACACAGTGAGAGAAAAGTGTATAATTAGAATGACAGATGCTAAAATGTGCCCACGAACTGGTCTCAGGCACAGTGGAGGACGGGGGGGCGCGCCACACCGAGAGGCACAGGAAGTAAGTAAATAGCTTCTGCCGGTCTCCAGTGGCTGGGGTCCACCCTCACAGAATTTCAGCTCTTAAAACCTTTTTGGTCTCAGGGTTCCCCTTACCAAACCTTTGGTTAATCCCCGACTCTATGGGCAACTGACGCAGTCCAAGCTATTACTCACAAAGTATACATAAGTCTGACAGCATCTGTCTTTGAAGGCTAAATATTTTGAATAGCAACTCCAGGAAAGCACTGTGAAATTCTGACTTAACCTCTCTGAAATGACTCTGAAGACAGGGACTGGGAAAGAGCTGGCTGACCCATGATCTGCCAGGAGGAAACACATGGACATGGCAATAGGGAGGTCCAGGAGAGGATGTCATGACCCATCAAAGCAGATCCTGCCCTCCTATGACCCAGCCGGGCAGGGGCAGCCCTGGCTTTCACCATCTGCCTGTTCCTGCCTCTTCTTAAAGGCCTGAGGGCCCTAATCAGACTCTGACTCCATGGCCAAAGGGCCAGACCAGGAGCTTCTGTAATCTGATGGCATTGCTCACTCCACCAGTGATGTCAAAGATGCTATCAGAGAACCCAGGGTGCCACTGATCCTGTACTTACATATGAGCATCTATGTCAGCCAAGCCTGGAGGCCGGCAAGGACTGCCCAGCCTTGCTGAAGGTGAATGTCACGTGTGCATCACACAGGGAACTTCTGACCCTCTCTGGAACGCAAGTCAGAGTCAGAGCAGAGGAGGTGCAATCTACCCTGTTCCAACTCTTGTCTAAACACCGCTGATGGAAGGAGGTCCGGTTGGGCTGCTCTCGCCATCAAGGGGGCTTTGTTCACTGCTGCAACCCCAGTGCCCAAAGTGCCCCGACACAGAGTCGACACTCGCCTTTGTGGGACAAGTAAATGAACGCCTGGGAGGAGGCTGGAGACGTGTTTAGCTTATCACCACAACATGGCAACTCCCTAAGGCTTAACTCACCTGACCCTCGACATGAGACCTCCTCCCTTCTGAGCCCCGGGGGCCTGTCTCTTCCTCGCAGATGCTATTCGTTCCAGATGTGCGCTGCTCTCACTGCATCCGTATGCGTTTCCTCCCTCAAATGAATGGCAAGAGGCTAAGGGTTGAGCCTACCTGATCCATCATCGCATCCGCCACAGCCAACCCAGCACCCTCCATGCAGTAGGTGCTCAATAAATACCAGTAGATTTGAATCCGTGAAGCATGTTTTCTCTAATTTTTTAGGAGAGATAGGATTTGCATCTCAAGGTCACTTGGATTACTGAGTAGGAGATCACAGCGAATCAACATACTCCTTTTTTCAAACTCCTAAGTACCACATATAGAAAGAACTACTTAAGAGTGACCCTCCACTAAGAGGATCCAGATTTACCAATACCCAAGTTTTTGTCAGAAGTGAAAAGCATTTTTAAATAGATTTATGAACATATAAACCTCGATATTAATATAGGTATATGTGGATATACACAGATGTATGACTAGATTTACTAATCAGCAGGCGTTCCTTATCATTGAGGTAAGAAGAGATAAAAATACAATGCATATTGCATTGAACAAATGGCATATGGCCTGCTTTATAAATACACACATTTTGTCTCTCTCTCCTTCACACACACAAACCCCAAACTCTGCCTTTTAAGATGCTGGCCTCTTGCCCTACTTTGAAGGGCCCAAACAGAAACTGTTAGGACCTTTGACACCATCGTTTCCTTACAGACTGTGTGGGGGAAGCTTGTCTGTTACCCCCAGTCAGGAAAAGCCCTGGACACGTGTTCCTCATACACACACAGTGAGATGCTCTTAACGCCCTGCCCATCAAGGCCGGAGGTCTCTCTAACGGTACTGGCTGTACCCTGGATCCGGGCATTGCTCCGCCTTGGTCCAGGCGCCCATGAGGCCCACAGATGCTAACAAGCGCTGAGCACAGGTCTCTGTCCACAGAATCCCTCACTTTTCTTTGCTGGATGTCAGTGACAGACAGTGAAAGGACTGAAGGGTAGCTGGGCAATTTCGAGAGGAAAATGGTCCGTCAACAGAGCCATGCGCTGATTTCTGTATCGGAGGAAAAGGTGGGGCCTTGAAACAAAAAGGAGGGAGGAAAACGAACATTTACTGAGTTCCTAGGAAGGTGAAAGTGCTTTATTTTATAACCATCCTGCACCGTCTTCCTGTCTGAAATTTAGTTTTATTTTTATCTGCACATATTTGAAGAACCAAATAACTGTAAAGGCTTGTTCTGAGGGACAGCAGCCCCCAGCCCACTCCTCCGGTCGGCGCCCCAGAGGGGACCTGTCTCAACCCTCCCATTGAATCCTTTAGCATTTATCTCTATATCTGTGAATAAGATGCTTTTATCGCCACCTGCCCAGGAGCGGTGGGCTGACCGGTCAGTGCTCACACTGCTGCGTGGAGCAGACTGTGGTCACTTTTCTTTTCCTGTCAACTTTGTTTTCCCTCCTTTAATAAGTGTGTTGACTTTCCATCCGCATTGTTTCTGCCACCGTGTGCTTCCCAATGCTCCGCTCCTGCGGGGAGGGACCGCACAGCCGGGTTGTGAGTGCACCCCGCCTGGGCGCAAACCTCGGCCCTGCCACTAACTAGCTCTGTAACTTGGCAAATTATTTGAGCATCGAGTGCCTCAATTCCCTCATCGGCACAAGGAAGATAATCACGACCATCAGTCCAATAGGGATGCTACCAGGATTCCACTGTTACTACATGTACGCTTAGAACTGTGTCTGACACACAGTGGGTTCTCGGTACATATAAACGGAGATGACTGTTACTAGGTACTCAGGACATCCTGCTTAAGGCTCTCTGGACCCTTCTGATCTGCTCCCGGCCTGTCGGATCACCCTCGGGAAGACCGCCTCCAGCAGGGGCTTGGGGATGGCCGTTCTCCATCATCCTGGGGATGCCCGTGGCCTTTCTCCGCTGCTTCTTCTCCTGCTTCCTGGGTCCTGCCTTGTCTTACCTCTCATTTTGGGTGGGCCTGCCCTCTAGATTCGGAAAGTATTGTTCTTCTACCCTCAGGTTCGATGGACAGTATGGCTGAGCACTGGATTCCAGGTTGAAAATTATTTTCGTTCAAGCTTTTTTTTTTTTTTTTTTTTTTTTTTTTTTGCGGTACGCGGGCCTCTCACTGTTGTGGCCTCTCCCGTTGCGGAGCACAGGCTCCGGACGCACAGGCTCAGCGGCCATGGCTCACGGGCCCAGCCGCTCCGCGGCACGTGGGATCCTCCCGGACCAGGTCCCGAACCTGTGTCCCCTGCATCGGCAGGCGGACTCTCAACCACTGCGCCACCAGGGAAGCCCTCATTCAAGCTTTTGAAGGCACTGCTCTTCTGGCCCCCAGGGCTGCTGCCAGGACCTGTGAAGCCCTGATAGCTCCTGACTCACTTTCTCCCTCGCTCGGCTTCCAGGCTGTTCTCTGGGCCTCCGTCACTCCGTCAGGCCCCCAGGCGCTCCGCTCCGCCCCCTCCCCCCGTCAGGCCCCCCCCAACTCCGTCCCCCCACCCCCACCCCCGTCCCTCCATCGTCGTCACTTCCTGGCTCTCGTTTGCTCGCTGCACTGGGTGCTCAGGGAGTCCTGTCAATGTGGAGACCCACAGCCTCCGGTTCTGAGAGGTTTTCCTTCACTATCTGTTTGAGGGGCTCCTCCCCTCTCTTTCCTCTGCTCTCTTCTTCTTTGGTGGCTGGACTTCCTGCATCGTGCTCTAGTTTTCTTATGTTTTCTCTAAAATTTTCTTTTTCTTTCTTGAAGAACTCAGCTTTAGTTTTCAGCCCTTCTGCTGACTTCTACATTTCTGTGATCACTCTTCTGCTTTCCAAGCACTCCTTTTTGCTCTCTGAGTATTCCATCGTATAGAGAATCTTTTCTGCTTTCGTTACTAAACGCACGCTCATCCCTTAGTTCTCTGAGGATGTTAAGGGCAAGCTCTTTTTTTCGTGTCTCCTTCTCCCTCCACAGTCTATGCTTCCTGCGATCTGCATTTCCTGTTTGGTTTTAGTCCTACTTTGGAAATGCCTGGTTATTTCTCGGACGCGTGCTCACATTTCAGAGTGAGCCTCTGGCGTCCTGGGTGCTCGCGCCGTGGAGAGCTGGGGCTCGCTGGAGGGTAATCTGCATGCTCCGTTTCTTGGGGAACCCCTGATGCCCGTATATTAAGCCCTTTTCCCACAGGTTGGTGAGATCCCCCAGTGCCCGGTGTCCAGGGAGGTGAGACAGGGCAGAAGTCAGGGGTCTCAACATCCAGCTAGTAAACTTTCGCGTCATCCCCCCAACTGGAGGCTCTCCGCTTTGTCCTCTCCAGGGAATACACCTTCAGATTTCTACCAAGATGAAGGCCTGTCAGTACCTGGAAAACCTGGGGTTCTGCTTCTCGGCACACTTTCAGCTGACGGCTCTGTTTCAGCTCCACCTTTACCCTGCCCCCAAGGGGAAACTGTACTTCTGATCCCTGCACCTTTGGGGCTCACTCTAGTTTAAGTGGGGTTCCATCCTGACTCTCCCCACTGCCCACATGGATTGCGGCACTTCTGGGTCTGCTTCAAGTAGCTACCACTTCACCATCTGCTTTTCAGCTTCCAAAATTACGTTGCTGACGTAGCCTCCCCTTCACTTGGTCCTTGATTAATTTACACCTCAAAAGACAGCAAACCCCCAAACCCTTTACTGTTACTGTTACAGCATCTTGCGCGGTAACTGAGGTTAAGGCTTGTGTTCAATCTGCCATCTTTAATCAAAAGTCTATTAACTGTACGCCCTGGGTAAGGTAACTGAAGTACCAGGAGAGGGTAATTTATTGAAGTTCATGAAACCAGTGAGAAAAGAAATCAGAACCTGATCTCGGGTCTGCCTGATCCTGAAGCCCAGCCCTTTCCAGGACAGCTCACCGCCTCTCCCTAGGAGCACAGGGTCTCATCCATCCGGAGCTGAGTGCTGGAGATCTGCCCCCTGAAATCGGCACCGGCCTAAAAACTACCAGCCCTGGGAGGTTCCGGCGACTCTTGGCGTCTGCTGTTGCCACTCCCCGTTCCACACCGTGTCCTGAACGCCCTCCACGGGCACTCCCTGCATCCTACCCACAGCCCAGGCTCTGCCCTGTGCCCTTAGTTTGAAAGGGTGGCTGACAGGGAAGGGAATGGCTCCCAACAGTGGGGCCCTGGCCTAGGCATAAGGATGCCAGCTGTCACCTCTGGGGATCAAAAGATTTCTGGGAGATCCAACAAACTCCTTCTCAGAAAATGTCAGGGGTCTTTCTACCAAAAAGGCAAGAGGGGGGGCTTCCCTGGTGGCGCAGTGGTTGAGAGCCCGCCTGCCGATGCAGGGGACACGGGTTCAAGCCTGGTCTGGGAAGATCCCACATGTCGCGGAGCAGTTAGGCCCGTGAGCCATGGCCGCTGAGTCTGTGTGTCTGGAGCCTGTGCTCCGCAACGGGAGAGGCCACAAGTGAGAGGCCCACGTACTGCAGAAAAAAAAAAAAAAAAAAAAAAAAAGGCAAGAGGGGGACACTTGTAAGTCTCACGCAGCAACAGCCATCGCTTTATCTCATGATCAACCCTAGACCGACCCTGTTTGACAAGCTTGCCCTATGGGTCCCGAGCAGATCAATCACTTCTCTATAGCAAGTGGGTAAGAGCACAGGCTCTAGAATCACACAGGCTGGGGTTCAAATCTCTGTCACTTACTACTTGTGTGGACTTTGGGCAAGTTACATAAGTGCTCCAAGCCTTGCTTTCTCATCTATAAAATGGTAATAGTCACCGCATACACTTTATTGAGTTGCCATCGGTTTAAATGAGATACTGTGTGTTATACATTAATTATAATACCTAGCAGTGCACAGTTAATAAACACTAGCTCCTGTTTTATTTTTCCTGCTATTATCACATGCAAGAAATATTTACGCACAAGAAAAAATTGTAACCGTGTATGATGACGGATGTGAACTAGTCTCGCTGTGGTGATCACTTTGTCATACATACCAACACTGAATCATTATTCTGTTACACCTGAGACTCATATAACGTTATATGTCAATTATACCTTAATAAAAAAGAAATGTTTATGTCACAAATTCACTGAAGATTTATTAAAACATCAACTGTGTTTAGAGGGTTATGTTATACTTTGTGGAGGATACAGGAAGGAGCAAACATCATGTCTATCTTTAAATGGTTTCTGGCCAGGCGCCAGGCGGGGTGAAGAGCACGGCTGTCCTGTTCAGTGTTAGCCAGGAGTGAGGCGGGAGGCCAGCGCGCGCAGCTCCCGGCCCCACAGGGAGCCTCGGGGGCCCTGGAAGCTGGCCTCCGGGTTCCTAGGGCTGTTGCCAACCACTCAAATTTCCCAAACAATGTAGACCGGGGACAGAAACTTTGGTTATGTAAAAGCGTGAAGTGATGCAAGCTACTTGAAGGATACCGGAGATAAACGATCTATTTATATTTTTATGCTGAAGACATAAATAGAAAAAAACACAGCACCCAAAGAAATGTTCCTTAAAATAGATGTACAGCAAGGATGAGAGATATATGCACAGAACAAGCAGATGCTATAACTATATACCTTTTCACATCAGCCAGGACTCTGCAAGACTCATTAATTCAAGGAGATTTACCAAGCACCGTCGTAATGACAGACATCAACCCTCTGACAAACTGGGACATGGTGTGCTTCGGTGATTTTTTAAGACATTTTGTAATAAGACCGTTGAAACGGAATAATGAGGCGCTCCTAAATCCCAGCCCTGACTATTAACCCACAGACATCATGAATCTACGGGACAACGTTATTTTATACAGCATTTATTTGCTCAGCAATGAGGGACTGGGCACCCACTAAGTGCCAGGGCCTCTCTGGGCCCTGGGGACAGAGCAGGGCAGTTCCAAGTTCTCATTCCTAAACTAACATCTTAGTGTTTGTTTAGACACTGAACATGCTAATAAAGAATATTTTTATATAACTAAAAAAATGTCATAAAGAAAATTTTTAAATGGTAGCAGACTTGAATGATATACCTCAAATAGAGTTGGGTAAAGAAAACCCCAAAATCTAACCTAAAGGATTTGAATTATTTGAAGGGTAGAGGGACAGAAAAAAAAAAAAGAGGGCTTCCCTGGTGGCGCAGTGGTTGAGAGTCCGCCTGCTGATGCAGGGGACACGGGTTCGTGCCCCAGTCCGGGAAGATCCCACATGCCGCGGAGCGGCTGGGCCCGTGAGCCATGGCCGCTGAGCCTGCGTGTCCGGAGCCTGTGCTCCACAACGGGAGAGGCCACAACAGTGAGAGCCCCACATACCGAAAAAAAAAAAAAAGACAGAGAGACAGAGAGACAGAGACAGAGAGAGAGAGAGAGAAAGGGTGGAGGCAAAGATTAAGAAAGAAAGCACCAGAGAGGAGGGTAAGGAGTTCTGGAGCTCATCAAGTAGGAACCAAGGAAGGACACATACTCCTCCCCTTCACCCTGTGAATGGCCCGTCCTCCAGGAGGGGAGGGGGAGGCCCTGAGGCAGCGCCCACCCAGAGAGGAGGAGGCTCCCCAGAGAGCTGTGATTTGAACCCGGCTTTCTGGCTCCTGATTGCAAGCTCTTAACCATCAGGTTACAAGCCAGTCGCAGGAGTGTCAGAAAGGGGGAGATCCCGGCAGTTTGTTGGGGTCACGCGCTTGTTGGGGACGTGCGGCGGGGTCGTGCTTGGTGATCCCATGGAGGTCAGAGCACATGCTTGTGTTCTACCCACGTTTGATTCTCATCATCTCAGCACCTGCCCCTCCACAGGGAAGCATCAGGCTTTATCCGGAACCTGTTCTTATTCTATTGGATTCACGTGCGGTGCCTCACATATAAAGGGACAAGCTTCTCTAACTTTCCAAATGAAGAAGGCAGTGATTGGGATGAATCTGACAGAATAAGTTATACATTTTCCATGGTGATACAGACATCAGAGGCCATCAACCAAGCACCGAAACTTCCCTGATAATTCTAATCAGCATTCACGCAGGTCCAGCTGGTAAACGGATGCACGCTCTGTCTTTTCTACCTTGTAATGTTAATTCCATTTTACTTTGAGGACATGGCTGATTATGTTAAATTTCAGTTTTTTTGTTTGTTTGTTTTGTTTTGTTTTTTTGCTGTACGCGGGCCTCTCACTGCTGCGGCCTCTCCCGTTGCGGAGCACAGGCTCCGGACGCGCAGGCCCAGCGGCCACGGCTCACGGGCCCAGCCACTCCGCGGCACGTGGGATCCTCCCGGACCGGGGCACGAACCCGTGTGCCCTACATCGGCAGGCGGACTCTCAACCACTGCGCCACCAGGGAAGCCCTAAATTTCAGTTTTAATTTCCAGTATTCCTTCTCATCTTCTTGGCTTACTTCGAACCAAGGCCGTCAACCAATATATCCTGATGATCTGCTATGTGCCAAACACTCCACTAAGGGTACAAAGATGAATAAGAAGACGCTGGTCCCAAACAGGAAGGAGGAAAGAGGAGGCGGAAAAAGGTGGGCAGGACCAGAGTCAAGCTCCCTGCTTGGAATGGGATGAGGGCAAAGACCCTCCCTGGTAAAAGAGTAGCTTACCGCAGAGAACAGCTGTACCCTTGCTACCTGTGGGTGAGGAACGCAGCAAACCAAACCAAACCAAACCAAAAGTACATTGGAGTCCGTGTTTTCATTGTGCTGTGCCTACATCTCAAACACTGGCAGCAAGCAATGGAGACATGGGGGGTTTCCTCTCTCCTCCCAAGGTATCTCTGCTGAAGACAGTTACAGGGAGCTAGGAAAACCATACTAGTTTTAGTAAACAGATTCATAATCCAAACCCTACTAGGCATTCTTCTTAAAAGCCTTCCTCTTTTCTAAAGCAGAGGTGCCCTGGCGAGGCTGGAGTGGACGGGGACACAGAATGATCCCACCCCTCACTTCACAGCCAGGAAGTGGGTTCTCGGGTGTTAAGGGACTTGTCCAAGGTCACACGGCTGGTGAGTGGCAGGGCCACTGCAGCCCAGACGTGTTCTTCCCTAACCTCATTCTCGTCGTGACACTGTAGCCTCGATACAAAGGGCAGCAGGAAACGCATTCTGAGGACAGCGAGTGGCCGTGGGAATAAGAATGACATTAAAAGTCAGAATTAAGGGCACCAAGTAACCCCCAAGAAAACCTTCCCGTTCTCATCCTGTGTCTCCCCACCTCTATGCTACATGAAAACTCACCCTCATCTCAATCCACCAAACCATGAGGCTTTCCTTTAAAACAACAGCTGGACCTGAAAACAGGATGGCCTCCTTGCAACACCCTAATTCCAATTAACTAGTGAGTAAAAAACATGTAAAAATGCCTCACTCTTTGAATGAAGTGTGAGACAATCTATCGCCACATGGCACTAAAAAATGAGAGCGTGGAAAATGTTCTTTGTTGCAACACGTGGTTTATTTATCCTAGAGCCTACGGAAACATATGAGGCCGGGCAATTAATTTTATATTTCACACGTGCCGAGCTGTTGAAGCACCAGCTTGATTCAATGCAGCCCCCTGTGCCAGACACACATTTGCCAAGACAAAGGCCCTATCTGACCGGACCAAATCCCCCTGGTTCTCAGGCCCCCTTCAACTTGAAAGCCTCCACCCACGCCAGCTTCATTTCTGCTGCAGTTTCACACCCATGGAGGAGACATCAGAGGACGGTGAAGCAGGAATATGACCGCGTGGCCCTGAACAAAAGGCACGTCTGCTGTTGGGCTGGGACTCTGCTCCTGCGGGGATGAATCTGCAAAGCTCGGCCAGGGTGTGGGGACCATGTAGGGACCAAGGGAGGAGCCTGGCACACTCCCTCCTCCCGCCCTGGGGTCTGTTCATCTCTTTACGCTCTCCTCCAAGGTAATATTCAAACCGACCCCAAGGCTCAGTTTCCTTTGCTTGTGACTCTAATTAAATAAGTCTAAAATATCAACAGATGCACTGGCCCAGAGCCTTGGCCAAATTCCTCCTTGGATACTAAAAGCCCGTTCTGGCTGTTTTAACTCTGCCTGCAAGCAGGTAAGGGCACCCTGGGCAGAACCCAGTTTTACACCAGAGGCAGGATGACTGTCATTCGCTGTTTCAGTGGTTGCTAATATTTATTAATGGGTGAAAGGTCTGCAGGATAATCTGAGAAGAAGTTAAGCATCTTTGAAGGTGGGGAGGACATCTTATCCAAGTCAGTCAGTTTTAGTGCAAAGACGTTCAGTGAAGCACTGTTCTGTGCCTAAGTATCGCTGCTTCAGAATCCTAAGATCTGAGTCAACTAAGAGTTTATTGAGTCTATTTTCATTAAGATGACCTGAGTTTGTAGCCATTCCCATTTGTAAACACATTCAGAGAACGATCACTAAAATAAACCTGTCGTTCCTTTTAGCTTCTTTCAGTCCTTTTGCAGGGGGTAAAAATTTTAAAAATTGTATTATTACCTACTGGGAGTAGGAAGGCAGGTCATCACATGAGCTAGCCATTGACGCTGAGTTTAAAACTGGAAGGTCAAACCCTGGCGCGTCCAGGCTTTTCTCTGGGGAGAGCATCGCCGGGCGAGAATGCTTCCAAGGGAATCACGTGGCTGAGCAACCAAGATCACACGGGTAGACCTGCTGACATCCTTCTAGCTATTTGAGACAAGGGCTAAAAGGAACCAATATACACGACTGGCCCCTCTCAACGAAAGGAAGGGGCTGTGCTGTGACCGTGGGCAGAGGGCTCCTGTCTCGCTGACAAATGGGGACAACCTTCCCTGCCCACCACTGCCCCGCAGGCGGCCGTCACCATAAAGAAGCTTCCGCTGCTCCGGGTGCACGTGTTTTCATCACACTTTCCTCGTATGCTCTTAAGAGTTTGGGAACTTGTCCTCAGCCCGCAAGCACTTGGGGCCACAGACCTCCTGTCTCCTTGACAGAAACCGCATGGTCCTCGCCGTCTCAGTCACCCTGCCGACACCTTCTCGCCCCTCGCCTCTTCTCACGTTTTCCTTTCACAGGTAGAATTGTTCCAAGTCTTTTACCCCCTTTCCCAGGCCCCTGTGTCTCTTCTTGGACTAATAAAGACCAGGTTCAACTACCCCGTGGGCTGGAGACTGTGTATCGAGCTGAAAACTGGCCCCCGACCTCCTGGATGCTGGGCGAGAAGGTGGTCTAGCGGCCCAAACGCCTCCCTGCTGCCAGAACGAACGCCTTCACGAGAGCCAGCTGGTTGCCTCACCTTTGTGTAGCAGGGAGGGCATCCTGCGGCCATCACCGATGCTGCCCCAAAGAGCGGGGACGTGTTTACCAGGGGATGAACGGATGTGGACATCCCCACCTGGAGCAGCCTCCATGCTTATGAAATAGCCCAAAGCCTGTGCATTTGAGCGCCTAGGTTAGATTTTTCCTTCTTATCTTCCTTTTCTGCCCCTCTGATCTCACATCTTGCTTCTAATCACAGCTCAGAGTGAAATACATGTAAGCGCTGAAGTAGCACTCATTGATTAGAAATCATTTTCAGAGGGAATGCTGTAACAAGGGGTTTTGATCAAAGCTGGATTATTATTTTGGTTCTTTGTCTCACCCACGTACATTTGCTCCCTCCTCCTGGAAGAAAATTTTTGTGTGCGTGAAGGTAGATCATAAGGAAGTTAAGAGTTTTTCTTAGAGTGGAGCTATTTATTTCCTTAATTAGCCTAAAATAAACCTTCTTTAAAAAGCCACTTTTTTTTTTTTTTTAACTGACGCTCACGTTCTGAGCTCATAATGGCATTTTCTTCGATCCCATCTCTCTGGGATGAAGCCATGCTCAGGTCAAGACGCTCTGTGTTGCAGGGCCAGAGTGAGTGTGCCCGTCAAGGCTGCCCCGTGAGAGTATCACGAGGACCCAGACAGACCTCTGAAGACGTGAACCGGGCTGTGGAGGGTTCGATGCGTCCGGTGAGTTTCCCACGGGCCCCATCCTTCTGTGCTGCCCTCCAGCACGCTGGACTCAATGACAAACACCCACACGGCACAACGCATCCCAAAGCCGGCTTCCTTTACGTTGTTTACAGCTGTGCAAATTCCTCTTTCATCTTGTCCTGGAGAGCAGGCAACCAAGGTCAGACCGAAGCTGGAGAGAGTTGCACAGGAAGAAGTTCTATTTTTTTTTCTTTTTGACATTTAAAGAAACCCTCTTCCATTCTTCTTCCAGAGGTGCTAGGTTAGATTCCACACACAGGGGCAAACACAGGATATATTACATCAACCTTCAGTTACTGCTTTAGATGGGGAAAGAATGATCTCAGATATTCCAAAAGGTTTTTAAAGTGAAAATATGTTTTTCAGAATAAAAGTTTTATCTTGGAGTAAACCATCAGTGGTCCTTACTTCGAATAATCAGAAAGCTTAAACGATGGACAGGTGACTGAAAAAGAAAGTCGTATCAGGGATTTCCATGATTCAGGAGCACACTATACATGGATTGTCCTGGCTCAATTATAGTTCAAGCTTAAGCCTGTACTGTTCTACATTTACAGTTTTCTATGCAGGTATCTAAAGTATGTATTATATATATGCATGTTATCCACACATATGCATTTATACACATACGTATATGCATGTATTGATAGTATTAGCATAAGACTTTGGCTAAGGGACTTCTATTCATTTAATGGATATTTACTAAATGTCCAATCATTATGGTAAGCGCTGAGGATGACAGACCAAGAAGACAAGATTCCAGCCCTCGAGGGTCTAGTCTAGTGAGAGAGACATGAAAACGCTAAGTGCAACACAGTGTTAGTGGCAGACACGTAGGTACAATGCACACCAAAGACGAACAGCTCTCCTCAGAGGACAGGGGTATCGTGAAAGGTTCCCTAAAGAAAGTCATCCTTGAGTTGCATTGTGGAGGTGTTTGCCTGGCAGCCTGTGTATTTGAACTCTGGTACCTGGTAACCCAGGCTTGGTGTGTGTGGTGACCCACAGATAACCACGGTGGATAGGGAAGCATCTTCTGTATTAGTTCCCTGGGAACCATCAGTATTGCGTTTCATTCCCTGCCCTTGGCATCAAGGGAACAGAGCCTAGGAGTGTGCTGTCCTTAGACTGTTGACATGCAAAATCCAATGGACAGCTCAGTTACAGAGACCCCTGTGGGACAGAGTTGCTGGTGTGCCCCTGCTCGTGACTCTGCGATGACACACCGCCGTGAGGAAGAAGAGCGCCAGGGAAAAGAATGGGGTTTTGAAAATAAAGACAATCTTCTGAAAGGGCTGTTTGCCCTCCTCACCGCGCCCCTCCCAACAGGAAGAGGAAGTGGCCTGTCCCCAGCTGCTCTGGTCATGAAGCCTCTGCTGTTAGAAGCCTCTGCATGAAACCTCTGTTGTTAGTTACTATGTGAGCAAGCCAGGCCTCTGGTCTATTACAATGACCTGGCAAAATAAGATTCAGGTGTTTCATCCGATGCGGGGGGAGGGGTGGGAGGCGGCCAATGCCCAGATTTGATTTGGTGGTTCTGCGTGATCTGAAGCAAAGTGGGAGCGGATGTGTCTTTAAGTCTTGCCGTGACCGCTTAAGAGCTGTGTGACCTCAGGCCAGTGACTTAGACTCTCTGAGCCTCAGTCCTCCCACTGTACCAGCATATAATACGGTAGCTCATACAGAACAGGTACTCCATAGTCCCTGCGTCTGCGTGTGCACATGCGCGCACGCGCAAGCGCACACACACACTCCCCCTAATTAAATTGCCCACATAGGATTATAGGAAAAAGAGACTTGAAAGACACATACTCATGAAAAAGTTCAACATTACCTTGGGGATACAACCTTTAAAAACTTAGTCCAAGAGTGAAGCAGATAGCAGCAAAATGGAGCATGATTAAAAAAAAAGGATTATTCAAAACCCACCAGAGTATTTGAGAGTTGATTGTTGATTAGAGACACCTTACCTTAGGGAAGTATGTGACCCTTGGGCGCTCTGCTCAGAACAAGGAGAAGAAAGCAGGTGAGCCTTCGAAGACCTCCGTGTTCTAGCCAGACGCCCAGACCTGAAGCAGCAAATGGGCAGCTGCAGACACCAGTGTAGGGGTGCCGACCGCGTCGGCAGTGGTGAGTGACAGGCTGGTTCTCAAGGACCCTGCCTGTCAGTCAGTGAAATCTGCAAGTACACAGACACCTTCTCAAGGCCCTACACCTCAGGGGCCTCACTGGCACTGTTCTCACTGAACCATTTGCAAATAAAGAACCAGATGTCTAGTAAAGAAGAGAGGAAGGTAGGTCTGATTCCCCAACTTACAAGACAATGTGGCCTTTCCCAGGCACCCCAGAGTTTCCTAGGGGGCATTTATGCAAACGGTCTGATAAACTCTGAACCAGTTCACTCTACCTAAGCAAGAAGAATCAATCTACTTTTCATTCCTGAAAATCCCCAAAGATATTCTGAATACACCTGATGGGATTCCCAGATGAGTGCAAATCTTCAGGAGTTAAGTGCAGAGTACAAACATCGTTAACATTTCATATGCAAATTCTAAATAATGACTGAGACCAATATGGCTTCTGGTTACACTACATGATAACTCCCATGATGGGACACGACAGACAGAGCACCAGGCACTGGGAATATGTCCGCAGCCACAGAGAAGGCTGCAGGACACGTGTTAAAATTAAAAATTCAATCATTCTGCTTTAAAGACCATTTGGATGTACTTTTACCAACTTCATTTCATTTTAGACTTTACAATGCTGCTTTTAAGGTAGGGTTATGACACCAAGTTTTTAGGTGATGAACCAGTGGCTCGTCCAGATGAGAGACAAGCTGGGTGAGAACACTGACAGTCCATCGACCGATGGCACAGGGACGCTAGAGAAATGTCTTGAGGAAGTAGGACTTTACCCTGCAGTGCGCAGGCTCTGCAGGCTGCGCCCCGTGCCCTCGGGGCTCCTGAATAAGTCTCGTGCTCAGGCCACAATGCTTTTTGTAAATTAGTGTAACAATGCTATTTTAAAAGACATCTAATGATCGATGTGCTTTGGAAATTATTTTACCATGAGATAGATTTTAAAACACCCAGAGATGATGGCAAAATAGCGTCATCTCCTAAAAATGACTGATCTCCCCTGTTTCATGGACACTGACAGCAACTATTTGGTAATCACTTCTATCATCAAATCAGCTGCTCACTGAACTCCAGATCAGAATACGGCTGTCTTGTGCAGGATCCCTGTGGAATTTAAGACTCTACGGGGTAGACTTCTGTCCAGAATCAAAACCCTGAGAAACACAGACGCAGGGTCTGTCCAGAATGGAAGTCTCATGAGATAGAGCCCTGCAAACAGATGTGCTGGCTGCAGAGGCCAATTCTGTTGTTTCTTCCCATTTCCTCTACCAATAATATCAAACCGCCTACATCCTAAAGCATTTATTATGCTCAGAAAAAAAAAGTACATTGCAACCTTTTCTTAAGGTGTTAAAACAATTCCTTCTCAGATCTTAAACCCCATCACACTTTTTTTCTTTCAAAATATCCTCTACCTTCTTTTCTCCTCTTCCTATCCAAAACAATTAGACCTCAAGAAAGCGACTTGGTTGTTTACTATCATCAAGCAGCTGGACGGCTCTTTTGAGTAGGAGCTTAACTATGGTAAACACAACACGCAGACCTTCTAGCTGGAAGCTCTGCTGCTCTTGGCATGTAGTTAGTGCTTACATTCAATTACAATTAGTTTCTCCCAGAAGAAACTCACCACTAGGATCTCATCACCACCACCAACAGTAGTTAATTCTGTATATGTAGGTGCCAGGCCCTGCAAAATAACCTTTAAGGTAGGTTCTAACCTTAATTCCATTGTAAAGACAAAGAAACTCAGAGAGATAAAGCAACTTGCTCGAAGTCCCACAGCCAACCAGGTGACAAAGCCAGGACCTGAACCTGGGGCAGCCTCCAGGGCCAGTGCACTGCTCCGTGAAGGCCCGCCAGCCCCGAGTGACGATGTAGTCCATTCCTCCCAGGACTTATAAGAAATAAGACAGAATATGACAAACCCACATCGTGTAGCCACTGCAGGTCAACTGAGCTCCAGAAACCACGACCCAGCCTCAGGAGAGCAAGTAACACTTGTGAAGACTGTTTGGATCTATTTTTCCATAGAACACTCCCATGTGATACTTAACAGATAAAACTCCCTTATCTTTATTGGGGGATAGGGTGAGAAACTGATTTTAAAAACATAATGCAAAGGCCCAACTGATAAACAAATATAAAGGTTTAAAATGATTGATACTGTTTCACTCAAACTTTAATGTTCACGTTTGGTGATGATAAAGAACTAAAACCTCCTTCTAACTAAAATTATTAGCCACTCAAGGCAGCATACCAACAGATCATAATAGCTATTTTCCACAGTTGCTTAAAAGTGTGTCAGCACAACTGAATGTAATTTTTTTTTTTGTGGTAGGCGGGCCTCTCACCGCTGTGGCCTCTCCCGTTGCGGAGCACAGGCTCCGGACGCGCAGGCTCAGAGGCCATGGCTCACGGGCCCAGCCTCTCCGCGGCATGTGGGATCCTCCCGGACCGGGGCACGAACCCGCGTCCCCTGCATCGGCAGGCGTACTCTCAACCACTGAGCCACCAGGGAAGCCCCTGAATGTAATTTTAATTAAACAAATTTGCAATTATGAGTACAACAACTGCCTTGCCATTTTTACATTACAGCATGAGCTAAAAGAAAAAAAAAAATCCCCCTTGTATTGCAAGCAGGAAACCTAAGTAAAAGTATTATTTAAAATAGTTAAACAGGGACTTCCCTGGCGGTCCAGTGGTTAGGACTTTGCCTTCCAATGCAGGGGGTGCGGGTCCGATCCCTGATCGGGGAGCTAAGATCCCACATGCCTCGTGGCAAAAAAACCAAAACATAAAACAGAAGCAATATTATAACAAATTCAATAAAGACTTTAAAAATGGTCCACATCAAACAAACAAAAAAAGAATAATCTGATATTATTATTAAAATAAAATAAAATAAAATAGCTAAACAGTGTGATTACAATATATAAACGTGTAAATTGGGTCATATGTTACAGAGTCCAATTTCAACCTGCACCTGGTCCAGCCACTGGCCAGGCAAAGCTGCCTGCAGAGTGATGTCCAGGCAGGGCGGGGGGGGTCCACACCAGGTGTGGAGCGTGAAGGAGGGGGCACCACTGTCCGGGGGCCCCGCTGAAATCTCTAAGACACGTTCGTTTCCTGAGGAACACTTGCTCTGCTTTGAAGGTTGGAGAGACCTTGAATTTTGGTTTCCTACTAACTATTAGGACTTTTCCATCTTGAATATCTCTATTGATCTCCTTTACTTAAACAATGCCAAGAATAGCTTCTATTCAGACCAGGCTTCTCAGGAGTTTGATCTGCTTAATATTGCCAGACATATTCCTGCCTCAGACATGACATAACATTATTTGAGATTCGTGTTTAAATCGGGCTCTTGCAGGAGGAACCCTGAAACGGAGGAGTGCAGTGTATAGGTATCCATTGATTCAATCTAGGTCAGAAAAATAACGTTCTAAATATAATCAAGTCTTCTCTGTTTCCCTTGCAATATGCTCCACACGCTGCTTTCCCTCCTTGCTTCCTCTCCTTTCGGGAAGGCTGTTTTTGGGCTGAGAGGTGAGTGGAGGTCAGGTCTGACCTCTAGGACTGCGCCTGCGTTGGACTGGACTGCACTTCTGTCCCCCAGGTGGACTGCAACCCCCCCGCCATCGGGTGAACAGACCCCTGCCACACAAAGCCAATGGGAAGTATACGTGATATTAAGGAGTGTTTCCTCCATGTGCCGTTTTAAGAAATGCGGATCAAAGTATCGTGTAAATCCTAAATCTTATTCATATGTTTAGGTCCTAATTTTCAGGCCACACCCTTTCCTGAGTTGATACATCGGCTACACCCCATGAATGAATCTAATGAGGCTTGTATTAAGTGGGCCATCCCTGCGTGCGGAGCTGGTCTGTAATCACCACATCTGTGCGCCTCCTGCTTTTCAGAGGGCCCAGACGCGGTCCTCCAGCTGTCTTAGTCCATCCTTTAAATGAACCGCACAGGGAGGGAAAACAGAAACAGGGAAAGGACAGAAAAGTGAACCTCCCCTACAGCATCCCTCCAAGTGAAAACGGCCGGACACACAGCTCTGAAGAGGCAGCGCTAGGCGGCAGAGCTGGGACATCTTGTTTGCTCTGTAATACATCAACCCTCGGTGTAGATCCATGAAATCAAACATTCCCTAATTACTAACATTTGTGGAATAAATATAAGTGAAGCCACGACGGGAGGAAAGGGGAAGAAGTATGATTATCCGAAGCATTTTCTACAACTGAACTTTCTAAAGGCCGATCTGTGTGGCCTTGGTGCCCGCTGGCTGGACCCCATCACCGCACTCCGTCCCCAGCCGCTGCTTCTCCACCTGGAGGTCCTGGGTCACCCTGCTGAGCCCCTCCCTCGCACTCTCTCCCTCTCTCCCATCCCCTAAGCCTTCCCTGGGGCTCTCTTCTTATCCACCTCTTCTCCTGTTCTAGAACCTTCTGGGGTCTCAGTCACGCCCAGTGCTCCAACTCCCGAGTATGTATTCTAATCCTGGCCCCCGCCTCGGGGGCTCTTAGGTCCACTTTCCTGTGTGCCCCACCTCAAGCCAAGAAGCTCAAAGGCACCAAATAATCTCCCCCAAAGACTGCTCTCCCCACCTGCTCCCTATGGCATCATCAACCTGCATCCTCGTAGTCACACAGGTCCAGGTCCTGGGAGCTGTATTTCCTGCAACAGCCCACCTCTCCCGGGGATCCTAACTCCTAAATATCTCCCCCACCAGCCAGCTTCTTCCCACAAGGCTCCTGCCACCGTCTCGGCGAGAACGCATCTTCTCTCACTCAGACTGCACACGTGTGCTTCTACATCTTTTCCTACGACCCACCTCACCCCTGGCCAACACGGTGGCCACAGGCAAGACAGATAATCCTTTGTGAACTGCAAGTAGCTGGACCAGCTCAGTGACTCCCCACGAGCTCGACCAGGTAAGTCCACTGTTTATAAGGGAATTCAAGGCCTTCACGATCTGACCCCCTGCAAACTCTCGGTTCATCCCCACCCCCGTGTGCCTGCACGCCAGCCCCTCTGACCTCCTCTCCCATCTCGGTCTTCCTGTCTTTGCACAAGCTGCCCGCTTGGCCTTGGCCCCTTCCATATCTAAGTCCTGTTTGCCTTCAAGATTCAGCTGAACCATGACCTGTGAAAGCTTCTTGAGCATTTAAGGCAAAGTAAGGCATTGCCCTTCTTTGAAATCACAGTGGTGCATCGCTCATCCGAGGCCTCTGACTGCATACTGACTGCAAATATCTATCTGCACTGACCTCCCTTCAGACTGTGAGCGCCTTGAGGACAGGAGCTCATTTCTAAAAATCGTTTTGGTATTTCCGGGTGATGAGTATCACAGATAGCACGGTGCCTCCCCCAGGGTAAGTGTGCAATGCATGTTCCCTGGAACGAGTGCGTCACACCAAGAGAACATTAATTTTTAGCCACTCCAGCTCAGAGGAGAAGAACCATTTAAAACTCATACTGAATAGAGACATCTGGAGACCAAGGCCAGCTGCAGCTTATCTCCGTGCTGCTCCAAGTTCTCTGACAAGGAAGCTGATGGCTTCAGCCTGCTTCCTCTGCCTTCTTGCCCTCTTCCAGGGCCCAAAGCGACTGGAACTCATTTGGTCTCCAGGAATGGAAGCCCACGTCCCAAGAGCTTAAGGGACAGGGGAGTTGCACTGGCTCATGGAGTCTGAGGAAGGGCTGTGGGAAGGGCCGGTGCAGCTGGGCCCCAGCACACGGTGGGACGAGGGACTCCGCCTCGCCAGCATCTTCCCTCCACCTCCCGTCTCTACTCTGCCACTTCCTTCCCTCTCTCTCTGCGCACCTTTGGAAACATGGCCAGAGATGGCTCCCAGGAAGATCACTTACAGCTTAAAAGCTCTCTTTGGTTTTCCACCCAAACAAGACCGAAAAGAGGCCCATTTGCCCAGCTTTGTTAGGTGCTCACCCCTGGACCAGTCAACTGGGCCAAGGGGCAGAGACCTACCGGAGCAGTGCGGAAGCTGCCCTATCAACGCTGCATACGCGGGGGGAGGAAGCTGCTTCCAGAAAAGGATGCCAGGGTCCGCTACTCCTGTGACTCTGGACAGGACAGCTTCGGTGCATGTTGGTTTGGAAACTCCACTTTCAGGAGATCGAAAGCTTCTCTGCCTTCCCTGTGCAGACAGCTTTTTTCTTCCTTTCATGTCACCTTCCTTCAGAAATTTTCCTCGCTCCTCAACTTGTGGCAAACAAACATACATATAAACACATTACAATCTGATTCCTTGAATTTCTATCCTGCCTTATGATCTCCCCTCTTCCAATCAGAAAAGGGTTTTCTAGGTAACCATGGATAATTTGCATACTTCCAACACCCCCAGTTTCCTGATCCTGAGAGCTCAGAGCTTTAAAATATATTTTATATAGGATATGACCAACCTTCTTAAAAACACCTTTCCCCCTTTTCTTTCCTTCCTTTTCTCTATCTGAACATTTGGTCCAAACTGCACTATTTTTAAACCAGCCGTTTACTCAGAACCCAACTTATTGAAGCCTAATTCCTGTTCCTACGTATCAGTCCTCACCCCACTTTTCTCTCCTGTAAGAAACTATCATAACTGATAGGAAAGAATTCCGGTCACTCGACCAGAAAATGTTACCACCTGGGGTGTCTTTTTGGTCTACATGGAAAGGGATGTCTGTTATATCCTGAGAAAACAGACCTAACGTATGAATTTTCTTTCTTTTCCTTCATCATTCATTCATTAAGATCTTTTAATTGAGTGTGGTTACTATGCTCTAAAACCCAAGGATAGTAGAAAGTTCAAGACCCAGTGCTTGACACTAACTCACGGTGCAAGGGTGGAAAAATGAATAAATGCAATGCAATATGGCAATTGCTAAAACAGAAGAATGTGTGAGAAATACTCACTCTACCATCACCACAGAATTTCAAACACTGCATACTGGGTGCATGACTGGACAGATGATCTAGGGGAAATTACCACAGTTAATGAACGCTGGGGTAAGTGATTATTTATTCCAGTAAAATTTTGTGTAAATGTCTAGACCACGGCTGCCATCTCTCGTACAAATATTTCACCTGCTTACTTTTCATCACTAGTTTCCTCTCTCCTCATCTTACTACGGTCTCTTTGAGGAGCAAGTGAAGGCTAAGAAAAGTAGCCACACCTGCCGAACACAGACCCCAAACACTTCTGTGAGGTGTTCTTTCTCCGAGAAACAGTACACGCGTGAGACGTCTTACGAAATAGTTATTAAGGCAACTGGCATTTTGCTGATCTTGTCCTTGTTGCTGAACAGCGCTCACATGGAAAAGATGTTAGTGCAAACGAGACTTCGCCAGGTCCGACCTGGAATCCCCAGCCTTTGTTTGATGTGTTACCTGAAGGGAAAAGCCGAGGGGAGGACGTGCGGGAGGGGCCCTACGAGGCAGGTGGGAAGATGGGGCTCAGACGGAGGTGACAAGCGTGGCCTGACTCAGCGGTGCACAAGCCTGGAACACACGGGACGCCACGGGGGCTCCGAAGCTCAGCAGCGTGCCTGCTGGGGGCGGCAGGACCGGCGAGGCCCGGCCGGGACCCCCGGGGACCTGATGGGAGTCCTCGCCGCGCTCAGTGGAGGAGGGCTGTGGGCGAGCACACACGACGCGCCCTCTGGGGCTTCCAGGAGACCCTGAGGCGGCTCTGCCAGAGATGGAGACCCGTGTGAGCAGGTGGGTGGTGACCACCGTGACACCGGAACAGAGGCTCCTTCGTTCGCGTCCTCGGCGTCGGACTCGTCCTCTCGCCGTCACGAGCGGCCCCATCCCTGTACCACGCTGCCTCGAGGCGCCCTTCTCTCCTCGTGTAAATCTCACGGAACCTTCTACCTTCTCCTTCCTCACTAGACCCCGATGAAATTCCCACGATGATAACACCCTCCCTGGCCCCTAACTACACTTGAAGAAAGAGGCCACAGTGAAGCTATGGACTATTAAAACGAAACAAAACAAGCACAGCAGGACGCTCCGGTAAGGACCTGCTGCTCTCCTGGGCTTTCTAACTGCACCGCTTCCCATGTCCCCCTCGCACCAGGTCTCAGATTCTGCCTCGTTCTGACTCGGACCCCGATCCCAACTCTGAGGGGGAGACCAGCTGGAGCCCTGGGCCAGCAGCTCCCAGAAGACCATCCAGGCGGCCCTGCCGGTGGCTGTGCCGCAACGCCTGGGGCTCGCACCCCAGGAAGTGGCCCCCACAGCCCTCCGAGACAGCCTGAGCCGGGCTCCACCCCAGTCGCGGCTGGATGGCTGTCCCGAAGCCTGGCTCCTCTGGGACGGCCTGTCTGCCCCGCCTCACACCTCCCCGTGCTACTGACTGCTCGGCCCTCTACCAAGTCCCTAAGACAGACACCCTAGACGGTGGGTACCACTGGGCTCACCTGTGCACATCGCTGGTCCTTCCCCCTGGAGGGACCCCTCATCCCACACGTGGCCGCCCCCTGCCTTCTTTGGTACACCTCCTGGCTGCTGCTTGAGCCTCAGCTGGACCAAGTTAAGGAAAATAAGTCGCCCAGGAGACACCTGGGCGGCTGCACGGTGCTGTGACCACCCGCTCACGGTGGGAGTCGCGGCCCCAGACTGTGTGCTGCTGGAGCCCAGAGGCGCTGGTGGCAGAAAAGGCTTGATTCTCGCTCAGGACACCAGCCAGGTGAGGCCCAGGTCCACCAAGGCACCGCTGCTGCTCAGAGATCTGAAGTTTTGAAGACTCTCCCAAACAGGCCTCACCTGTATGCCCCTGAGACGTCCTTACAAATGCAGGCCCACCTGTAGAGACTCGGCCCCCAAATCTCTAATGAGGATACCTGCGGTGGTGCTAGGTACAATTCTGAGCTTGCACAGCGTCAGGCTGTATCTGGGTTCATGCGTCTCTCGGTCGCTAGGACGACACGACTAACTCTGAGGGGCCAGGCCTCCGCGGGCTGTGGAGAATGAGGTAACAGACACGGGGACAGAAGGCGGGCGGGGGAGGGCGGGGGAGGGCGGGGGAGGGCGGGCTCCCATGGCTGTCTCTGGGCGTACATTTGGGTGGCAGCCCGTGGAAAGAAGTGACCCTGCGGACTTGGTTAAAAATGCTGCAGACCCAAAATGATCGAAAGCCTTTCTCATAGTTGCCCCAAATGGTGGGCTGCCTATCCCATTTCTGCCAGCAGATTGGAGACATCCCGTCCCCGCGCACACTGCCCCCGGTGCTCGTTCTCACTTGCTTCACTCTGATCAGCACCGTGAGGGTGGACAGGCCACCATCAAGGGGCATGAGGTACGCTCACCTGGCATCTTGGAAAGAGGGCGTGCAGTCTCCACACTACAAAAAGGTACACAGGATGCCAAGCGGAGGCACAGCCAGAGGACCCCCTGAAAACTGCTCGTTTCCACAGAGGTGTGCAGTGACGCAGCAGGCCACTGAGGACGCAGTCCCCCGGGCGCCTGGCCTCTGGCCCAGCCTCACCGGCATCAAGCAGGTGCTCATCTCCCTCCCTCCCTCCTCCGTGCAGACCTGCTCCTCTGGGACCTGGGCAGCCTGCGGGTAATCCTGAAGGATCCTTCCGCAAATGGCGAGGTCCCGGGGGACAGGGCAGAACAGGGAGTTTGGGGACTGAACTAATTGTGTTTTAGTGCGTCTCACGCTGGTGGCCAGCACGGCTGCCCTGTGATCACAATAAAGCGCACACCTCGTGGGCTGCTTTAAAAAGAAGGCTTGGGGAAGGAGGGTAGGGACGGGATCGGGGAAAAGACATATCAGGCCCAAAATAGTCTTCTTAGAACTGCCTTCCGGCCGTCTGAACCACAACAATAGAAGTTCTGATACTCATGCCACCAGCCTTGCAATAAAAATGAAGGAAGAGCAAGGAGACAGGAGAGTTCTAATGCCGTCTCCTTGGTACCGCACGCTGTCAATTTCAAGGCGGCGCAATTTCTGACGAGCTCTCCCAAGATTCACTGGAGTTGGCTTCTCATTGCTGGCCAATCTTTTAGTTCCAATAAGTGCACTTACTCGGCTCTGTCTAAAGAAACACGACCAGAGATGCAGACCAGAGACGTCAGTCCACCTGCCACTGCCCATAGCATTTTCCCAACATACAATCCAGAGAATGGTCCTGTGGATTATAGAGTCCTGCTGGCCAGCGTCTATGCCACTGCACAAAGTATTTTTATTTTATTCTGCTTAAAAATTTACTCCTCAAGTTGCAGGAAGACCAGGCACCGTTTCAGATGACAGCGTTATGTGAAGTCTCATTCTCTTCCCTCTAGCATCAGAGCTTCCCCATCATCTGTATTGACTGCCAAACCCCAGCTGACTCGCTCTACTGAGGTCATTCTTTATTTAAAAAAAAACAACACAGGTTGACCGTGAAAGTTACTGATTTATACTCTAACACCTAGCAATTTTTTTAGAACTTTGTGCACTTTTCAAAGCATTCACATAGATAGGCTCATCTTATGTTTGCGGCTACCACTTAAAGACGATATTTGTGCTCATCCCAAGTTGGTAGGTGGGGACACTGAGGCTCAGGGAGTCCCAGTGCTGGACATCTAGGATGTGAAGGGTCAGGAATCAAGGCTTCCGACTCTGAACCCTGAGCTCTTTGCATCAGACTACACTGCCTCCCCTTCCAATGCCATAAGCCATTCCTAGTCATCTAATAAAAGCTCCTCCAAGGCATGAAGGAGGATTATTAAGTATCCACCAAGCATCAGGTGGTGAGAGCCTCCTTCCACTAATATAAACCCTGAGGGAGGGTGGAGGGAGTGACTGTGCCCTCAGCCCCCAAGGTGTGTCCCTCAAGTGGAACAGCCTGGAGAAGTTTAAGAGCAAATGAAGAGTAAAAGACACGACTGAGCCGGCAGGCAGGAGCCAGTACCGAGTCCCACACGGGGAGAAGGAAGGCAGTGCTCCCGTGTTTGCTCTGAAAACTGTCCAGTGAACCCTTCTGGCTGAAGGTGCTCAGCCTCTGGCTTCGTGTCCAGAAAGCGGGGCTGGGTGGTTTAGGGTGGCCCCTGACTAGACCAACAACAGGCTCTTGAACCAACAGTGGCTTCTCCACAGCCTGCTCAGACCTCAGGAAGCAGCCTGGTGCAAAGCGCTCTGCCCAACAAGGGGGATGACGGTTTGCTCAGTTAATTAGGCTGCTTCCTCCCAGAATTAGTAGTGGGACAATGGAGGGGATGGGCCAGAAAAGACTTTGGCCAAGGCAGCAAGGGGCGGAGATGTGAATGTGTGTGTAAATGGGCTGGGGGGTGGCGGAGGGGATGGAGGACGAAGACACTGGCCAGGAGGGGCGAGGACAGGGACAGAGCCAGGGGCCCAGATGCAGGAGGTCTCTGGTCTCAGACCTGCCTCGGTTCTGAGTAGCTTTCCAGCCCTGACTCAGGTGTATCCTGAATAAATCCCCTCTGTCCTGAAGAGGCCACCGTGAGGGGCTCTGTCCTGGCAACAAAACAGCCTAACAACCCAGAGCTGTTTTTACAGAAACTGAACGTTTCCAGTAAAGAGCGCTGACTCACAATCACAATCAGGACTGGGGACGGGTCATTCACAAGGTGTCAGAGAGGAGACAGACACACAGGGCCCACTATCCTGGCTCCTGCGTAACTCTTCCCAGACCGATGGCCTCTTCCCGCTGAATCTACAGCCCTAAACACGGGCCTCTCACTTCAAGTCGATGAACGTTACTGAGCGTCAATTATGTGCAAGAGAGCAGGCAGGTCTTGATTAGGTTAACCAAGCTTATTGTACGTCATGCCTTTTATTGCTAAGTTCATTTCTCCTATGTTATTTGGCTCCGTAAGAACTGGGATCTTGCCTTGTGCCCCCAGTGAAGCCAACGTTTCCTATAACACAGGCACTCAAGAATCAGTGGGTAAATTTGTTTATGGCCTGCCCCTTGTGTTTACCACCTGGTCTTCAGCAGAAAAAGTCTGCCACCCCCTGCCCTAGATATTTCCTGAGAGTCTGTACGCAGTGGGCCACCATTACTAAATAATGTATTATTTTCCTCAAGTATGTCCTTTTTCTCAGGGCTGTAACAGCAAGGTTTACCTTTGGTTGTCCATAACGAAGATCTGAAAAATAGTGGCTTAAACAAGATACTTCTCTCTCTTGTGAAAGTCTACAACTGAATCGACTCCCCAGTGTCAGAGACCCAGGCAACTTCTGTGCTATTGTTCCCCACACACAGCTTCCACTGCCAAGGTCACACCATGGTCCAGAATGGCTGCCAAGGTACCAGCCGTTACATCCACATCCAGATAGAAGAAAGGTAAAGGACAGCCTCAACCCAGTTTTTAAGGAAACTTCTGGAAATGCCACTAAAAACTTCTACTTACAAATCACTGGCTAAACTCAGCTACATAGATACACTTTGCTGTAGAGGAATCTCAGAAGTGTAGACTTTTAGTTGGCTAGGTTGGTTAGATAAAAATCAAAGTTATATATTTTTATAACGGGGGGTGGGATGTTGAGAGATAACTAGGAATCTCTGCCACAGGAACCTTACTGCCATCCTAGCCCCTTAGTAAGACAGTACAGGCGCTGGGCAGGTTCTCCACTGTGCCAGGGCCCCGGGCTACCCCATAGAGTCTATTTTCTGTAAAGTTAGCAGACAGATATCATCTGCAAGCTCCAAAATATATTTAAAATCTGCCAAAGCAGCTGAAACCAAGCAGAAGCCAAATGGGAGGAAGTGAAGAGAAGGAACAGATAGGCAGATCTCAGAAAACACCAGCATAAATACTTCTTCAGAGCCAAGGGTTCTAGTTTAAAGTGCAAAGTCTACATGACCAACAAGCGTCAAAACTGGGGTAAACAAAGGTAAATCTGTGTGTAACAAGTGCAGATTTGGGGCAGGAGGCAGAACTACACAAAGAACCTAAGAGATGAATGAGCCATATTTAAAGATAGGTTGGTTTTTGGCAGTAGAGGGAAAAAAACGCCTTACAGCTGTGAAAACAGCAGTCCTGAATGACGGCCTTAGCCCCTCCCACCATGCCAGCCCCACCTCAGCCCTCAACCTTGTGCAAAGAGCTGGTTCCGAAAATCCAATGCATTCAAATATGAGTGACAAAAAGGCAATCACATGCACACCACTGATGCATCAACCAAAATAAAGAAAAAAAGATAGGAAAAATGGCAGAAAAACTTACTGACGGGGAAGTCACAGAAAGATGTTGCCTTTGGAGTACATGAAACTTCTGGCCAAATATTTTGCAGTGAATTTTAAAAACCAAACGAAGCAATTTGTTTAAGAAGGAAAAATCACAAAGCAGAAACGACTCTGGGAAGAGACAGGAAGAAAACAGGGAGAATTGAAATGTGAGCTTGAAGACCTCAGAAAAGGAGGGGAAACAAAGTAAATGAAGATGGAAGTGGAGTGTGGGCAAGAAGAGACCACAGAAGACCCAGGGTGGGGAGGTGGGCAGAGAGGGTAACGATGGGGAAGCACCCAAAAGGAAGTGGCGGGACAGAGAGTTTTAAAACATTAGAGAGAAAACAGCAGCAGGCAGAGGAGTCAGATAAAGAGGGGCGGGGCACACATGTCTGGATCCCCAAGGGAGGGGTCAGAAGAGATCCTCACAGATATGATTCAAGAAAAATTCCCTAAGACCCAGGTGGAGCCAAATCTGATTAGAGAGAGACAAGAATTTACACCCCATGGAGAGCAGGTCAACACTGAGAGGGATCCTGCTACAGTTATTAAACTTTAAAGATAAAGAATCTTTTAGGAAGAAGAGGAAAACAATCAAGCCCGGCCTCAGATTTCTTTAAATCAAGTTAAACTTGAGAAGACAACTGAGCAACACTTACAAGACCCTCACCAAAAAATGGGTGAGCCAAGGATTTTATACCCAGTCAAGCTGTCATCTAAGCATAAACAGAGAAACACGCAAGAGCTCATGGGATATCGCTTCCCCGAGTCCTTGAGCACACTTCTAGATCCACATTTAACTCCTAGGACGTAATACAGGTCTCGGCGTGTGCTAAGCGCTTAATAAGTATTCAGTGAGAGACTCTAACAAAACAGCTTTTTCTCCACAAACTTCTCTCTCTGCCTCATTTCCTTGGTACTTGGAATGTGATATGGTAAGAGATCACTTCCCAAAACAATACCAAAAAGCTCCAAGATATTTAAAACCTTCTGTTTCATATCCTTTGTCTACTAAGGCAGGAAAGATTAAAAATGTATTTTAGAAAGATTTTCAGAAAGTACTGATATGCTGAATGTTCACTGTAAATTTCGAATACATTTGTATCTTATGCACTAGGCCGCAGCAACATTTTATTACATACTTCCACATGCCATTTGCCACATGTAAATAAAAAAGGATAAACTCAGAAAGTTTCTTACTTACTTTGGATGTTCAAACTTGTCTATAAGATCAACTTTTTCCACCAGGTCTCCTCCAATTGTTCGGACTAAGTCATAGAAATCGTTCTCTGTGTAATTCTCGCGAGGTAACCAGAATGAGATGTCATTGATCACAGCAGGGTATTTGCTGAGAGGCTAACAAAATGAGAGAAGAAAAAAGAGATTGATTTGTTAGTTGGATGACAACGTTGAAGTTTTTCATGGCAAGTTTCACATGGGCTAGTTAGAAACTGCTGGCAAGACATTATTTCAGCACTTGAATTTTCAGGAACAAAATGAACTTAAAAGATAAGTCAATATTCAAAATTAGCAAATTCCATTATGAATATTTTAGTTTCTTATCACTCTCATGTGTACCATTACCATATATTATACTCACATTGGCATTAATGTTCAATTTAGTATAAAGCAATTTGAATATATCATATTTCAGTTTTCTTCCATTTGAATACTAGAGGAGAAAAGTCCCCATTTAATGAACAATCAATTCATTAACTTCTGTGATACTTTCAGGAAGCTGTTTTAATAGAGGAATAAGTAAGGGCTTGTCAAAATTGATATTTCAATTAGTAATGTCATTATTTGTTAGTATTTCTAATTATTAAGGGAGTACTTCTAATTATTAATTATATAGGGGGTTATTTTTCAAATTATGCTTCTAAGGATGTAAAAGACACAAGGGTAGCCATTCCCCCATTTTATCCCAGTTTTTCCAGTTTATTAGGGCTCACTAACTAGTTCATTATATTAGATACATATAGATATTTTTAGAAGTTACCACATTGGTTTACATGGCTTAAACATGTATGTCACAAATACATATTTATATATTACATACACACACATATAGATAGATAGCTGTGATGTTATGTAAGTCTGTAAGTTACCACCACAATAAAAAATGTTTCATTAAATAACTATGAAATCCACACAACTTAGGAAATATCTGCCAATTTGTTAGGAGAACAAGTTTATAAATGGATTTACACCAGGCCTGATATCATCATAAACCCCCTGGTGAATCACTGATTAGAAAAATATAAAACTTTTTAAAGGGCAAAACCTCTGAAGAGCCAAGTACTCCAACATAAATGATTATTCAACTTGAAATATCAATAAAGTTGTCAAAAGCATCGGTTCAGAACACACATTTCAAACGAACATAATAAAGCTACCACCCAGGTGCTCCTGAGAAAGTACCACAGCTCCTGAAAAACACCCTGTTTTCTTGGAGTCAAGATGCTGTGATAAATAATACGCGGGTTAATGTACCATTGCGAGATGGTGGCAGTTGGGTGGTTACACAGCACTTTTCCTTTTCCACCTAAGGAACGTGGAAATTCAGGGGTATTCGATAAGAGGCAGGGGTTGCCAAGAATTAGCATGTAATCACCTCTTCGATGACAGACACGGGAGGAGGGACCCGACTGGGCACTGGTGTCAGGAACCCGAGAACAGCGGTCAACGTGATAGTGCAGTCAGCCAGAGTACAGGCCCCAAGACGTTAAAAAATACATGGTATATGTTATGGTAAATACATAAAAACCAAGGAGAAAAACCCAGACCATTGTACTGCAAACCTAGTTCAAGCTAACAAGTGGGAACAAGTTTAAAGTAATGGTGACTGGTTCCTTGTGAACTTGCAAGCAGGGTCGAACCGGAGGCCTTTCACAGCTCCTGAAACTTCCTCTCTCTCACTTCTCCTCTTCTTGCACGTGAATATCTTTTCATCGTTTTTTTTTTTTTTTTTTTTTATCCCCAGTGAAAGCATGTGGGAAGCAAACTCTCAGAACCGACACGGCTGAAATCTCCACTAGTGAATCATCCGGCAAAGCACAAAATTGTAGGTTTACCGTTGTCTCCCCTCAGCGCTTGGAAAATACTTCTCTGTACCCGTTAGCAATGAGGACAAGTCTGCTGTCGGTCGGAGCTGCTTCTGCGCAGGGAGTCTGTCATTTCTCCCTGGCAGGGTGGAAGGGCTTCACCTTTATCCTGGCAGCTCTGATGAGGCCGGGCCTGCATTCATCTTGGGGTATATTCTGCCCGGGACTCAGCGTGTGCTTTCACTCAGAGGCTTCATGTTCTCATCCAAGTAGGAAAATTCCAGCCACGACTCCTCTATCCTCTTCTTCTAGGACCGCAAGTCTCCATGTTGTGGGGCTTCTCAGTCTATCTTCCACTTCTCTTACCTGATGGATTTTCGGGTTTTAATCTTTACGTATTTGTGCTGTATTCTGGGTGAATTCTTCAGTAACAGCTTCTATTTACTAATTCTCCCTTCAGCTGAGTCTAGTCTCATCTGTTTTTTTTTCTTCTTCTCTATTTCAGTGAATCTATTACTCATTTCTGATATTTCTAATTGTTTTCTTCCATATCTACTTACACTTCATTTTTGCCTGTTTTTGCCTCTTATTCAGAATTTCCTGTTCTTCTTCTTCTTCTTCTTCTTCTTCTTCTTGTTTTTATGGTTGTTATTCTTCCACTGATCTCTTTGAGGACATTAGGCATTTTTTTTTTTTTTAAAGAATGCCTCTTGCTTTTACTTTACTCTCCAGTGACTCAGATTCTGAGTGTGGATTTGGTTGCTGACACGCTCAGGTCAGAGTTCTTCACGTGGTTTGGGGTGAGTGTCTGCAGGCCCATCTGGGATGGGAATAACTGCAGTGTTCTCTCACTCACCACCCCTCCTTGGTCAGAGGTTTTTGTGGTACCTCCCTCCCCTTGTGCTCCTGGCCCAGATCTAGTTAGTGGTGGCATCTGGGTTCCTGCCCGATGGTGACAGGGCTGATGATGCCATGGCGGTGACTCATCTCAGCTCCTGATGAAGAGGGCAACTCTCTTCCTGGGCTCAAAGCTCCTATGAGCTAGAGGTCACAGCAGGCAGCAGTTTGAAGCAGTGGTGGCTGCCCCCCTTCTAGAGGAGGGGACCGCCTGCCCCTACTTTCCAGCAGAGATCATGCTCTGGACCAGCACATCCTGCCCCCTCCCCGACCAGAGCCAATCACTGTTTCCCCTGCCTAGGAACCTGCAGCCCACAGAGTCTTTGGCCTCACTCTCTGCTCTGTCTTTGTGTTTGTCTCTTGTGCATGGATAAATATCTTTTTAGGGGGAAGAGGGGAAGGCATGGTTCTGGCTTTTTCACGTCCTCTTTTTATCTATCATGGCTGTGTGTTCGGAGACGGTAACGAGCAGTTTACAAAGCAACAACGACCTGACTCTAAATTTCCTTACACGATGGTTCTTACCTTCATGGGGGAGGGACACAGATGTCTCTGAGAATATGAGGAAAGATTCAAATTCTTGTTCCAGAAAAGTACATACTTTCACAAACACTGATTTTTCCATAGAACATCTGGGATTCACAAACCTAGTAAAAGTCATTCAAGGAGTCAGAATAAGGACTGCCCCCCATCCCTGATCCATATTCAAAATTGTGTCATGAGTTCAAATACAGACAATTGAGATTATGGTACTAAGAGAGTTAAAAATATCAGAATCATCCTTTACTAACATAATAAATACATGTATGTGTGTCTCCTTTATATGCATACATATAAAGGATGTATGTTTTATGATAATAGAAAGCATACATGAAGGCATCATCGTTTGTCTTGTGGTAGCTACTTGAGATGTAGTCGTACTTATATCATACATTTAAACCTCTGCTTTTTATGGGCTGGACTAAGAGAGCCCTTACTGCCACCGCCTGGGACAATGCTGAAGGGCCATCCTCGCTTCAGAGCTCCCCGGGGGTTGGCCAAGGCCTCTGCTGTCAATGCCTCACAGCCCAACCTCCCCTCCCCCTCTGCCTAATCCTGCTCTCCTCTCCCTTCCCCCTCCATAGGCGTGGACCCTGACAGCACCTGGTTAGAAGCTTCCAGAAGGCTAACCTCTGTCTGAGAGTCTGCTCTCCAGGGAACCTAACCTGTGACTCCAAGACAGAAGCAAAATGTCAGCAACCAGTTGATGAAAGAATTTAGTGCATCCACGGGGACGGCACGCCTCGAGGATCAGGTGCTCAGAGTGAGGCCCATCTGGATGGGCACAGGGGTCCCTCTCACCAGCTGTGTGACGTGGTGCCTGCAGCCTCGCCTGAAGCCCCCTCAGCCGCTTGTGATCCCCCCCGGAGGACTTGGGAGGCCCGTGAGGGGCTGCACAGACCACCCCCTCCTCGCCTCCTGGTCTCCCCTGCAAGCTGCAGGGCAGGAAACCTCTCAGGCACGGTCTAGACCCGGCTCTTCAGCAGCAGGGCATTCCACAACTGGTGGTGTCATCAGCTACCCTGTTACAGATTGAGTTGTGTCCCCCCAAGAAGATACCCTGGAGCCCGAACCCCCAGTAACTTAGAATGTAACCTTACTTGGAGAAAAAGTCTTTACAGAGACACTCAAGTTAAAATGAGGTCACTTGGGGTGGCATCCTTAGAAAAGGGGAAATTCGGGCACAGAGACGTGCGTGCAAGGAGGCCTCACGCAGGGAAGCCGGACACAGGGGCGACGCGTCTGCAGGACAAGGATGCCCCGCGTGGCCAGAGCTGGGGTGGGGGCTGGGAGCGGGTCCTGCCCCCAAGCTCAGAGGAGCCGGCCCTGCTGCACCTGGGCCTCGGGCCTCAGCCCCCAGGACCAGGGGAGAATGGGTCTGCTGAGACCCCTCTGGGGCAGCGTACCCTTCTGGGTGTGGGGGAAGGGCCAGGGGGAGCTGGCGCCTCCACCGTCTGTGGAAGAACAGCTGTCGAATCTCAAGGTGGCTTCGCTGGAGCTTTGAGCCAAGCGTCAGGCCTTGGTCTTGGCCTTGCAGGTGTGTTCACTCGTCTGAGGAAAACCTGCCTCACGGTTTCCTCGCCTATACAACGGAGACGGTGTCTACTTGAGCAAACTGCAGTGAAGATGCCATGAAATAACACTCATGAGGCACATCCTTAATGGTTTTCTAGCCAAAACAGATTCGGACAGTTCAACAGATGCATGATTTTGACAGCTGTCCGAGACCCGGGTACCGAAGCGACCAGGGTGGGGAAGGAGCTAGTCGAAAAAATGAGATTTGGGTTTAATGGTGCCCGTCCTAGCTGGCCCCTTGCTCTGGGCTCACCCCTCCGGATCTGTAAGATACAAACGTCTCCATGCACCTTCTAAGCTGCAGACGTCACAGGTGCCCTTCCTATCATCCATGATAAAGCCCACGTGCTCCAGTTCTGTACCTGCTCAGGACATTCCCAAGGAAGGTAACCTTACACTGCCGTCGGTGATGCAGCCTAGTGCGCCCGAGCTTTGACTCCAAGGAAGTTGTTGCTACATCAGCGCCTCCCTCTTAACCGACACGCCCGTCTCTTTTCTAACGTTGCTGACGGAGGATACAGGTTACCCGCCAATAGGCAGGTTTTCTGGACGATCCGCCATTATTCCGTCTCTGGCTTCTTCCCTTTACACAAAGCTATTAGAATTTTTTTTTTTTGGTGGTGGTTTAAACATGATTTCAACAGTCGTTCTAACAGGGAAGGGTCCGCTTCCCCGTCAAGCTCTCCACAGAGTTCTGGAAACACCAAGGTGACTTCCACTCAGCTTTTAGCCACAGCTAAGTGTGGCCAAAGGCTGACTCTGCAGCCGCTCCAGGCTATGCGTCTCCTCCGAGACCACACACCTGCGCCTTGGTTTTCATGGTGATTATGTTACTGGCAGCTGCCACCCGTGGGTGCGGTGGGCCAGGGACACGCTGGCACTTTCCGCAGGTCGTCCCACTAACACACAGAGTGCTCCTGTGACACGGCCACTCTTACTGTTCCCACCGTGTCCACGAGGAAACTGTGGCTTACAGACCTTAGCTGAAGCGCTCAAGGTCAAAGAGCCCCTAAGCAGCAGAGCCAAGGTCAAGCGCAGGGCCAGGCTGTGCTCTTAACCCCACGCTGTGAGGCCTCCATTTAAAACAAGGGGCTCAGGGGAAACAGCTCAGCTTCTAGTGCTGTTTCCGGAAGAAGTCTATCCAGCGCCATTAAAAACTGTGTAAATAAGACCAAATCTAATATGTATCCCTCTGGTGCCTTCCATGACATTTCCTTGGCAAATGACTCATTTATCTTTTCGATTAATTATCTTGACTCATAAGCACTTCCAGTCTGTTTACCATCTATGTGCTTGTGTTCTTAACTAAATGAACTTAAAAATCAGTTTTTCCTATAAAAATACTATGCAATACCAGTTACTCTCCTTACAGCCCTTACTTATTCCATCTACTTATTTTGTAATAAAAACTGCTTCTTGGGCTTTGCTGGTGGCGCAGTGGTTGGGAGTCCGCCTGCCGATGCAGGGGACGCGGGTTCGTGCCCCGGTCCGGGAAGATCCCACATGCCGTGGAGCGGCTGGGCCCGTGAGCCATGGCCTCTGAGCCCGCGCGTCTGGAGCCTGTGCTCCGCAAGGGGAGAGGCCGCAACAGTGAGAGGCCCGCGTACCGCAAAAAAAAAATTAACCTGGAGAACTTAAGACAGCTGATTCCCAGCGGCACCCCGTAATGCCAAAGAATTAGCCCCTGGGGGCGGGTGATGGGGGTAGACCCCACCCTGTGTCTGTGTCTAAAGCTTTGTTCTCCATCCTGCTGGTGACAGAAGGGCCCAGGGGAGGTGCATTGGGCAAATGACTTCCGAAAACATCTACTGACTTGGTTTTTCCAGAAAACAGTCTAATATCAACTCTCAGTCATAGGGTAGAAATGGATATGGAACAGAAAGCTAACTGCAACCACCTAAATTTTTAAGACAAAACATGGCAGCTGCCCCGGGCAAGGCGTGGGAGCAGGGGGATGGGACGGGGTAGAGGGGAGCCCTCGAGACGCAAAGCGCTGGTGATCATAGCTGGGCGGTAGCTTCTTGGGTATCCATTGTGTTATTATACTTCCTAAGTAAACATTATTTTCCAAGTTTTAGATAATGAGAAAATTAAAGAAAAAAATGGTATCAATATTTACTCATTTACCCGGAGGAATTATGCCACAGAGGGAAACAATGGCCACAGCTTATGCATTCATATTTTTTAAATTGTTCTTTCTCTATTTAAAATAAAATTCCACCTGTTAATATTAGATTCTATTTCAGTAACAAAAACAGTGAGTTCAACTTCCTCCCGTTAGGGAGAAATGTGAAGCATTATTTTATTTTGCACCAAATCCACATGAGTCCAACAAAGTTTACCACACAGTTCACAGAGGCCAGGTGTGATCAATGCCTCACTTCAAGGTAAACGGAAGGTGAACACGGGGCTCTGATGGAGAAGTCCCCATGCCCTACTCAGGTGGCAGCTGGCAGAAGAAGGTGCACTCAATTGGAGCCAGGGGACAAGACGGCCAGTGTTCACCAGCCGCCCACTCGGGCTAATCAGACCCCGGCCCTGCCACCAACGAGCTCACAGGCTCGAGGGAAGGCGGCTGTGAAAAGCGGTCCCTGCCCTGGAACAGAGGGGCTGACACAGCCTCTGTGTAAATACGGCTCGAAGCCTGAGTGGGGTCACCAGACTGCCCTCCCATTCCCGGAGGAAGTCACACTTCCCATCCAGTAAGTAAAAGTCCCAGTAAGAGAAGCTCATTAAAGTAAGAAAACATGGAGTGCATACTAAGGAGTTTTGGGCCATCTGTCTGGTCAAAGGCCAAACCTGACAAGGAGAGAGATGGGCAGTGAGTAATTTCTGGGGAAGAAGCGGCCATAGGACGCCCACAGAGCTCCAGTCTGCTTCTCTCTGGTGGACGCACTGCCAGCTCTCCGGGACCAAGTTTCCACATCTGCAGAAGAAAGCGCTGAGCACCCCACACTGTCGTCCCATCAAAACTGTCCCCGGGACGCCACGAGGGGCAACTCCACCAGAGAGGTGCTGGGTTTAACCAAATGAGGCAGGGGGACCGGCCCATCCTCTTCAGATTGGGTCTCCCCAAAATTTAAACTACAAGGACCAAGTTCAACCCAAGTGTTCCACCCCACTGGTTACCCGAGCCGTGTGTCTCACCTCCACTCAAATCACAACTCCTTTCACTTGAAGTGACCCTGGGTTTCCTGCCAGTTTAAAATTTGAACTATTCAGACTTGGAAAAACAAGCTTTTCGGAGTTCCATCAAATAAACTTCATGCAAGATCGCTGAGGCTACGAGGAGGCAAAATCGTCACTCAGGAGGTACCATTCCAAGGTCATTAATGATGGATTTCCCTTACGCACAGTGAACAGGATATTTCCACACACTGGCTCAGCCACGAAGGCAACTTCTGGGATTCCTTCTCTTCTCCCTAAACCACCACATGTGCTGGTTGCCTGTACACAACGTAAGGTTCTCACGTTCACGCAACCATCTTCACAGCAGGTCAGACAGGCCATGTCATCCGGGCGAGGCGGATGGGGAAACAGAGGCGCAGCAGCTGTTGTGCTCACGGGCGCACACGTAACAAGTAACGAGTGACCGCAGAGGTGTGGTCTGAACACAGGTGCGTGTGGCCCCAAACCTCCGATTCGCCATTAAGTCACACCTCCCCACCAGGGCCCCTTGTGAGGCCCCCTGAATGTGGAGAACGCACGACGGCCGCTCCCCCTTCCCCACGTCTCCCAGGAGCCCCTGCCCCTGTGTGAGCTGCGGCTCTACATGCTCCAGGCTCCTAGACGCCTCTGTGCGACAGGAGCCTTACATCACCGAACTGTCATGAAGATTAAATAGGATAATATATATTAAAAGCCCTTATAAATTACAAAACACCATAGAAGGTAAGATATGATTAATCATCCCTTTCTTTTTGTTTTGTGAGCTTTTTTTTTTTTTTTTTTTTTTTTGGTACGCGGGCCTCTCACTGCTGTGGCCTCTCCCATTGCGGAGCACAGGCTCCGGACGCGCAGGCCCAGCGGCCATGGCTCACAGGCCCAACCTCTCCGCGGCATGTGGGATCTTCCCAGACCAGGGCACGAACCCGTGTCCCCTGCATTGGCAGGCAGACTCTCAATCGCTGCGCCACCAGGGAAGCCCTGTTTTGTGAGCTTTTTAAAAACAATTCATCAGATGAACAACCTAAAAATGTTACCGTTGAGTTAGGGTTCACCGCGTGCCAGGCACGGTGACCTCCTGCATCTTCAGATGAAGCCTATGGGGCGATCGCTCAGCTGGGACATCCCAGCTCTGCCACTTACTAGTTTTGGTGACTTGGGCGGTTCCTTTAGCTCTTGGTCCCCCATTTTCAAAAGCTATACTTCCACTGACTAAGAGAAAATCTAATGGGACAGTTACTACATATTTAGTGTTAGGGGTAAAAGAGGAATGTGACGGGGCTGTTAGTCTCTTCTGGTACCCAAACCCCGATCAGCAGATTATCTGCTGGGCATATGTTCTCAGAGGCAGGGATGGAGCTGAGTGAATGCTGGCACGCCCAGCCTATCCTGCATCAGCCAATGCACGTCCTCGCGCAGGGTGACACCAGGTACAGCCTGCAGAGAGGACGGCCCAGGCCGTGACCTCATTACCTGTGGAGCCCGTGCTCTGGCCCAGGGGTTCTCACTCTGGCTGGCTGGTACCGGAGCCCCTCACGAACAGAACCGACATCCCTGGTGGCACCACCGGGCATCAGTCTCTTTTCAGAACTCCCCAGGGGATGCCATGCACAGAGAGCATCGGGAACCACTGCTCTAGCCTCATGCACTGGAGGAGGACAGTTTTTCACTCTGTAAAAGGACACTGGCCACACACGCATCCCTCTTCACTGTGGCTTTTGCGTAGCTCTGTCAACTTCAAATATAGGGTGCTGTCAGAGATGGCTGTCGTCTTAATTGGGGAATAAGAGGCCAGTAAGTGCTTTCAGGCCGCCCTCTGCCCCCACTACCTCCAAAACCAGAGTTTCACGTGTCTGCCAATGTGTTATCTCATAATTCACATTCAATCGTACCTCATTATCAGAACATATTAAAAACATACATCACCTCACTTAACAACCTTATGAGATAAATATTATTGCCCCCCTTTGAAAAATGAAAATACTGAGGCTCAAAGAGTTAAGTAATGGGCTCAAGGTCACAATCACCAAGACCTGAACATGGGCAGCCCACGTGCAGAGCTGTGAACTTGAAGCAGCAGGGGTGCTGGGCCTCAGGGATGTTACAGGTGCTCTCTTGAGAAAGGTTCCAAGGTAATATCTGTGGGGAGCTGGGGCTTGAAGGGGCAACTCAGAGGCCAAGTCCTCACTAGCTTCTGATTGTAGATCCTCACCCGTCTCACTGCCTCTTGCTTATTACCCACAATTCCAAATTAATCTGATAAGAAACCAACGTAATTTGCTGAGAGAGTGGATCCTAAAAGTTCTCATCACGAGGAAAAGAATTTTTTTCTTCTTCTTTTTTGTATCTATATGATGGATGTTAACTAAACTTATCGTGGCAACCAGTTCACAACATATGTAAGTCAAGTCATGACGCTGTACACCTTAAACTTGTACCATGCTCTATGTCAATTACATCCCGGTAAAACTGAAAAATAATAATTTATTCATTCTATAGGAAAAATACTGGGATCACAGCCATCAAGACCCATTCAAACAATAAATGGATGCCTATACTCCAACTCTCAAACAAAAATAAATAAAAATAAAAGGGTTCCATGGTCAAATAAGTTAGGGAAATGCTAGTTTCAGGTTTCTTACAGTAAGACATCTCAGAACCTTTAAAACACTAACAGGCTTTATGAATCTCCAAGTAACGGAAGCCATGTCCCCAGATTTAGTCATAAAATCTTCTTTTGCCAGAAACACAGTATGGATCGTGTGGATGTAGAAAGGACAGGATCTGGAGCCACATGGATGGAAACTGAAAATTATGGGTTGAGCAGTACAGGTTCTCTAAACCAAGTAAACGTTTACAAACTTTATACTTTTGGAAAATATTTCATTTACAGGAATCTACTCACCTTTTCCTCATGCACCTGAAATCTCCTCAATTAAAATAAATCCTGTTGTTTTATCTCTATTTATCTGAAATGCTACTAACCACCACTCCACAATGCCTCTACAACAGGAAGACAATCGAAAATAATCTTACACGTAGGGATATTCTGATACTTACTGTTTTACATATTCAGTTCAACTGACCTTTGTGAAATAGAAACCACTGCGTTCCCATTCTATAGATGAAGAAAATGAAGGCCAAAGAGGTGAAATGAATTGACAAAAGTCAAAGAACACCAAGTAGGTGCCAGAACATTAACCCACTTTTTTCACAGAAGCACATCCTCAAGTGCTGCCTGATGCTAAGGTCCTGATGGAACACTAATGATGTCTGGTACGGTTTTTACTTGCATTGTTACAGGTTTTTAAATGCATTTTGTTTCAGTCATTTGAAGATTAGTCCTCTCGCTAAGTTATACAGCTCCCGGTTAACCACACATTTTGATTAACCCCATTCCTCAACCGTGGTGGTTTACAGAGAAGATATTATAGCGAGGCTTCTAAATAACACGGCTGAGTCTCGTTATGATTACTAGGGCTTTAGTACATCAAGGAGCCAATCCTAAGGACCAACAGCCTTTAAAAAAAAATACAGGTGGTTTTTTTGTAGTGAAGTAGATGGACCTAGAGTCTGTCATACAGAGTGAAGTGAAGTATTCCCTTTGCTTCTATCCTCTGAAAGAGGCTGTAGAGAATTCATATAATTTCTCCTTAAATGTTTGATAGAATTCACCAGTGAACTCATCTGGCCCTGGTGCTTTCTGTTTTGGAAGGTTATTAATTATTGATTCAATTGCTTTAATTGATATAGACCTATTCAGATAGTCTACTTCTTGTGTGACTTTTGGCTGGAAAGAGAAAAACAAATACCGTATGCTAAGACATATATATGGAATCTAAAAAAAAAAAATGGTCATGAAGAACCTAGGGGTAAGACAGGAATAAAGACACAGACCTACTAGAGAATGGATCTGAGGACATGGGGAGGGGGAAGGGTAAGCTGTGACAGGGCGAGAGAGTGGCATGGACATATATACACGACCAAACGTAAAATAGATGGCTAGTGGGAAGTAGCCGCATAGCACAGGGAGATCAGCTCGGTGCTCTGTGACCACCTAGAGGGGTGGGATAGGGAGGGTGGGAGGGAGATGCAAGAGGGAAGAGATATGGGGACATATGTATATGTATAACTGATTCACTTTGTTATGAAGCAGAAACTAACACACCATTATAAAGCAATTATACTCCAATAAAGATGTTCAAATTTTTTTTAAAAAAGAAAAACGTACACGTGGTTTTTATTTTTAATCTACAAAAAAGTAAATATTCATTTTCTTCACAAAACTCTGCTTTCTTTTTATACAGAGTTATTCCTAAAGATCTCTGGCACCATGGTTTGGAATGAGAAAGAATACTGGAAGAGGGCTATTCCAATAATAAAAACAAGGCATTTTCATTCCTTCTGCTGCCCCTTGTCATTTAGCTTCCATGTAACCTAATTCTTATTCCGATCAGAGGAGAAGGAACTGAAACCAGGATTTTATTAACCCCATCGATATGTACCCGCGCTCAGGCACACGCACAAACAGTCCTCTGCTTCTAATTAGGCAGTTTACACGTGAGCCTCCCTAGCCGCGCTCCACGCAAATGATGAATAAAGGAGCTTTTGTTTTCAGAGATTTATTTCAAACACCTCTTCATTAAATGCTACTTGGAGGCAGATACATATCTATGGAAGGTTAAAAAAAATGCTGATAAAATAACCATCAAGGAAACATGTCAATGCAGAACCTAAGATGGTCCTTCTCCAAAGGACACACTTGAGACACACACACACACACACACACACACACACCCTAGGGAGGAAGGAGAAATTTATTACAAAAAGGCCTTGAAAATCTCTTTTAAAATATGACATTCCTATGCAGAGAGTAATAAGCACTTGAAGATGCGGCTGGAAAATGGTGGCTGCTTGTTTGCTTGTTTGTTTTGATGGTGGGAGTGTTTGGGGGTAGGGGGTGATGCCCAATTCTACCAGAGGGTCTGGTGAATTCTGCTGTTTCTGCCTTACAGCTCGAACGATGGGCTTATGAACGTAAAGGAAGCGGAAACCGGAATTCTGATTCGGCGTGGCATCCACAGCCAGACAGCAGGGAGCTGACCGCTTCTCTCCCCACTCCCCTGGGCCCCCTGTACACACTCAGGGGCCGAAGGGGTGAGGCCAAGATGGTGCTGCTCCAAAACAGAAATAGAGAGGCTCCTGGAAAACCCATCTTCCTGCATCTGAACTCCACAACAAACTGGATGAATAAGCTATTGAACCCTGAGGCAGAAGCAATAATTTCCTCAAAAGGCCTCACATTTAGGGACACAAAAGAGAACCCATCCAACACAGGCATCCCCAGTGGAAACAGCCACCTGCCTGTGCGAAGGGCAGGCCGGGCTGTGGGGTCATCGTGTGCCCTCCTTCAGGGTAGGAACCAGGATGCCAGCACTCAGACCCAGCTCCAGAGCCAGTGGCCATGGGCCAATTATGTGTCCTTTCTGGGTCTTGGTTTCCTCATCTGTAAAATGGGGATATTAACAATATATGTGTAATACGTTTTTATGTAAAGTGCTTACCACAGTGTCTGGAAGCATGACAGAGAGATCTGTTAAACAAACAAACAAACAAGTCTATCTGTAAATACAGGAGAGAATGAGCTGGTTTCTGATACTGAACAATCTGATTTATTAATAATTTAGCTGGCATCCGTGTTTCAGAGGGAGGGTTTAAGTTGTCATACAAATGAAATCCCTTAGAAGTAGAGCCGTCTACATTTTACAAATGGGGAAACTGAGGCACCCAGAGGGCACACAGAAGCGTGTATGCTTCTAGGGCAAGGCCTGCCTCAGGCTTCTCATCCAGCGGCACCCACCACGGGCGCTGGATAAACACTGTGGCCCAACTGATTCTCCCGAGGTCTGAGACTTCACTGGGAACGTAACCTCGCTAGAAATGCTTTTTATTCTAACTTCATCCCTTTGACAGATTCTGATTGCTAAGATAGAACTGTGATATATTTGGCATGCTGAACCATTCTGTTTCTACAATGGCTTTTTTTGAGCATGGGGATTATGTACCAGGCACGGGGAACACTCATTCGTTGGTGAGATGTTTGTTTAGAGCGTCTAGGGATGAACGTATGAAGGCTGGAAAACACCACGCTGGGCAGCACATTTACTTCTTAAAGCCCATTAGGCCTTGCTGAGCCACCGTTCACATGCCGCACACGTCCCTAAGTGTGCTTCACTGGTTACCCTGCCTTGAAAAAACACACGCCATCAAAAATAAACTAACAGGGCTTCCCTGGTGGCACAGTGGTTAAGAATCCGCCTGCCAACGCAGGGGACACGGGTTCGAGCCCTGCTAGGGGAAGATCCCACACACCGCGGCGCAACTAAGCCTGTGTGCCATAACTACTGAGCCTGTGCTCTAGAGCCCACGAGCCACAACTACGGAGCCCGTGAGCCACAGCTACTGAAGCCCGCGTGCCTAGAGCCCATGCTCCGCAACAAGAGAAGCCACCACAATGAGAAGCCCGCGCACAGCAACAAAGACCCAAGGCAGCCAAAAATAAATAAAAAATAATAAAAAATACTGACATATCACATCACAGAACCTGCAAGGTTGAGTGCCCTTGTGTCAGCAATGACATCAGAAACTTCATTATTTTATGCCTCACATTTTAACATAAAGGACCATCCTATTTTGCTAAAAGATAGTAGAAAAAAATTTTTTTAACTTTGGTGAAGGTCATTTTTTTTTCAATGGATGGAGTCTGATTAAAAGTTTGCCTTGTCGTGGAGAGTTTTACATTAGTCCACATGCACGAGCTTGGAACTGTCTGGTAGCCAAGGCCCTGCCACAGGTGATGAGACTGAACACAAGAAATTTCTGACTGTTCTAACCACCTCCCCACAAGGCAATCTCATAACGTTCAACCTGACAGCTGTATAACTTAGGACAATTCTCAGTTTCCTCATCTATAAAATGGGGATATTCTCAGTACCTTCTTTATGGTGTTATAATAAAGATTACAGAAAATTTATGAAAAGGACTTAGCATTGTCACTGTGGGTACATTAGTGCCTAAGGTACTAATGTACATTAGTACACTGTAGTAATGATACTCGCATCTGGTCCTCATGCTGATTTACAGGAGTAAATCTGGGTGGGCACCTTCCTGTGGTCACGGTAAAGGGTCCTGGGAAACGAGAGCCGGGCTCCAGCCAGGACACCTCCCAGCCGGTGTGCACAGCAGGACACCTAAGCCTGCCTGCCCCCTTCGCCCTCCCTCTCGGCATTAACTGCTGTTAATGCAGCCTCAGTTTTCACAAAGCAGCTGTCAGCTGGAGGAGGGCCCAGAGCGCAGAGCCCAACACCTTGCGCACCTGGCTGGGAGCCCACCTGTGCCATGCCTGCGTGATGCCCTGGGGACATGGTTCAACCAGAATGCTGGCTGCTACTCCAGCAGCAGTGCTGGCAGGAGAGACACATGACTGTTTTTTAAATAAAAAGCAAAATACAGCCCATATAAAGGCTTTCCACTTTTCTGCCCACTATAGCCTTCCTCCCTTCTTGTTTTCTGTTTTGTTGTGTTTTTTTTTTTTGTTTTAACTTCTTTTGCATTCATAGTCAAGAGAGCACGCACGTGTTCTGGAAAGCGCTTCTCTCCCCAGCGACGCTGGCGCCCCTGAGGCAGGAGCCATCTCAGTGCTGGGCACGAACCAGACTCTCAATAAATGGATGGTGCATAATTGATGCTGCAGATCCAGTCATGGCAGCGGCCTCTCTCCATCCTTCTGAACGGGGCAGCACTTGACGGCTGCAAAGCCATGTCCTTTTCTGGCTTCCCATCAACTCTGCCATGCTGCTGCGATTCCAAGTACTTGACTTAATAATTTTATGCACGTTGAGGGATAACTTTCCAGAACCCATGAGTAAACAACTTTCCCAATGGTTCTGTTTATCCTTTATACTAAACAAAGGTGTGTTTTGGCAAACTATGTTTTCTGCTAATTGCACATCTTGGCAGATGATTTCAACAGATAGAAACCAGCACTCCATTTGGGAGAGAGAGGGCTGCCTCGACCCAAAGGGGGAGGTCCTGTCCCTAAGAACGGCTTTCTCAACTATCACAGAATAAGTGACGGGCTCCAGCAGCACAGTGATAACTTACATCCTCGGATCACTGTCCGGTACCAGCTCTGTACACGCAGTGACTTCTCACACAAGGTCTAAGTTACTCCTGTCATTGCAAGCTAGAAGGACATCATGCCCATTTTACAGAAAAAGAAACTGGGGTTTAGAAAGAAGGAGCATCTGGCTATAGCGCCACATGGTGGACAATGCTGCTGGCCATTTGGGTATCTGGGTTTTAGATGTGCAAAGCTGGTAGCACAGGGCGACTTGGTTTCTGGTGGTGGCCTTCCTGGTAATTGGACCACAGCGTGGTAGAAACACCCTGGAGCCTCAGTTTCTTCAAGTGAACTCCACCCTTTCTTCCCACAGGTACTAAGTTATGGCAAAGAAAAAGCAGATAAAATCAAGGGCAGAAAAAAAAAAAAAAGACAAAGAAAGATAGGATGAGGACTGGATCCCCAACGGGAAGGTGGTATTTTTTTTAAATGGTATTTTATTTTTAAACAGATGTGCAGGTATATGTAAGTCTTATTTGTGTCACCTGTGAGTGACAGTGTTGCCATGGTGATTACTTGTATGTTTACAGAGAAGAAATAACCGTAGAGAAATCAATAGTGTTCGAACAAGACACACAGTGCCATTCACAGACCATCTCCATCCCTCCACACGGGATGGAGAGAATGTTCAAATGGGTAGAAGAAAACACCACCCTGGGGGAAAACCAACTTGATTCCTCTGCTGAACTCAGAGAAAAGGCATTAAAATGGCATTATTGGGCCTCCCTGGTGGCGCAGTGGTTGAGAGTCCGCCTGCCGATGCAGGGGATACGGGTTCGTGCCCCGGTCTGGGAGGATCCCATATGCTGCGGAGCGGCTGGGCCCGTGAGCCATGGCCACTGGGCCTGCGCATCCGGAGCCTGTGCTCCGCAACGGGAGAGGCCACAACAGTGAGAGGCCCGCATACCGCCAAAAAGAAAAAAAAAAAAAAAAAAAAAAAAAAAAAAAAAAATGGCATTATTTTTCCTTATTGTGGGCAAAGCCATTCTAATGAAAAGTAAGAGCTATCCAAAATAAGATTTTGGTACGTTTACTCTTACCCAGATACAGTAAGGCCTAACGTGGCAAGAGGAGAAGGGTTTATACACAGTACTTAATATTTTCATTTAAATACGTTATTTAATACACTAACATTTACTGATATAATAGTCAAGATCTACTTAACGTTTACGATATGTCAGGCACTGTGCTAAGAATACTATGCATATTTAAACTGATTGGTCCTCATGACAACACTACCCTCTAAGTAGGAATTAATATTATTCCCATTTTGCAGGTGAGAAAACAAGCTCAGAGAAATCTTGTAACTTGTAAGTAGGAGCGTTGGGACCTATTCAGGCAGTCTGGCTATGGAGGTCCTGTCTTACGAGCATTTTGTTTATCTTTGTATGTCTCTTTTAACTGAAAAGGTAACGAAGTCCACTGCTCCCACACCCCCCTTGCATGTGGGTTTCTTTGTGGTCATTTGTCCAGGGAGCAAAAGGCACACGGGGCGTGGGGGGGGCGGAAGGGGAGGCTGCAGAGGCAGCTGTTTGAGCACAATCCCTCCAGAGTCCAGAGCGCCCTCCCCGGGTGATGGACCCCGTCCAGTGGGAACAGGCCATCCATTGCCAGAGCTGCCAGAGGGGTCGGGAGCAGGGCTCTTGGACACCAGCACCAAACGGGCTGAGGAAGAGGGTGCCGGGCAGCCAGCAGAGGACCACCCATAATTTATTCTCATCTAATTGAGGGGAAGTGTTACCAGATTTCAGGAAAGGCTGCAAGAGCATACTACAACACACACAATGACAATCTATCTTTTTCTTCTGAAGTATGGCTACATGTTAGTACATCCTGCTCTCCGGGTCTGTGCGCTCACAGAGGCTCCACTCTCTTACTTCCCTATAGATTTAGTAAGCGGCTTAATGGAAAAAGTGAATGTAATTCTATCCTTCAGAAATGATTGTGAGGAGGAAAAAAAATATGACAGAATGACATCAAGCTCAACAACGTACTCCACCAGGCTCATCTTACAGTTCTCCTGCTCTGGCCGTGGGTTCATTCTTTCCTACGAGGAGCCCTGCTTCCTCCCAGTGGAAAATGGTATTGAGAAGCCAAGACCTGGGCACCAGGTGTGCTCACTGATACTGTTGTCTCGCTGTTTCTAGGCCCTCAAAGTGCGCAGAGCTGAGGTAGGGGCAACGCACACACTCATAAACACAAACACATTTATATTTCTGTCTGAAAAACCATGAAGTTAGGTCAACTCCTCGAATCCCACTCTAGCAACCAGGGTTCATTCTCGCCCCTCCTTTTCGCACATCTGTAACTTTCCTTCAACGGTGAGAAACCTCACTGCCATAATCCTCAGTATTATGTGCTCTTCTGCTCAAGCGAGAATAAACAGAAGATAGTCTCAGAATCGCCCACCCGTACCACTGTGTGAAAAAAAAAAGACCCTGGTGACTAGAGTTCAATATGTTTTAGTCTTTTTGTGTGTAAAATTTACACATGTGAAATGCACAAATCATAAATGTACATTTCCATGGGCTTTGATACGTGTATACATGCTTGGAACCCAGCTATCGAGATACAGAACACTTCCAATCAGCCCAGGTAATACAAAAGTTGTCTAAGAACCAGAGAGACACATCAAAAGGGCCTAGGGGGCAACTCGCAGGGTCTCTCACTAGCCAAATCTGGGGAAACAAGAGATTCACAATAAAAAAAATGACAATAATGGAATACAACTCATTGCCTAAAATAAGCCGTAAGTCCTTATGTGTACAACTGAATGAATAAATACATAAATAAACAAGTGAGGGAGAAGGGAAAGCTCTTCCTGGTAGAAGCATGTCAATTCAAACACCAGCTTTCACTAATGGACACTAACATCTGTGAGTAAAATTTTGATGAGACACAAGAGCTTCAGAGAGCCACCCTGTCAATAAATTACCTGTTATTTACAAAGGGAAAAAGTGACCTTCTGGTGGAGAAATAGGGCAGGCATTACCTTAACCTAGCGATCAAAGCTGTCACCACCCACATAGGCACAGACTGACACGGTCCTCCTGATACAATGCAAAACACTGGAAAGGACAAAGCGTCACTTCTGTGGTCTTCCCGTGAAAAATGCACAATCTGAGGACACTTTGGACAGTTCAAATTGAAGCCCATCCTAGGATACGACTTTTCAAAGAATGTACTTTTCAAAGAATGTCAAGGTCCAGAAACACAAACAAAGGCTGAGAAATTGTTCCGGATTAAGGGAAACCAAAGAGATGAAACAACGAAACACAATATTTGAAATCATACTGGACCTTGGACCCAGAAGAAAATAGCAATACAGTAAGTTATCAGGAAGGCTGACAAAATTTGAAAATGGGCTACGAATTAGATGTTGACTCAACGTGAAATCTCCTGACATTATTAGCTGTACTGTGACTACGTAAGAAAAAGCTCTTCTGAGAAAATACCTGGTTAACGCATTTAGGAGGGAAGGGCACATGTGTGCTGCTTGATCTCAAACGTTTGGAGGGGGTATATCTACATCCATACCCATATCCATACATGAACACTAGGTATGTACGCAATCCTCATTACGTATCTCATAAAAGATACAATATGTGCATATTCGATCCTCATTATTCACAGATCCTGTATCTGCCAATTTGCCTACTCCCTAAAATGTATTTGTACCCCAAAATCAATACTTGGGCATTTTCTTTCTTTTTTTTTTTTTTTTAGCATCTTTACTGGAATATAATTGCTTTACAATGAATGGTGTGTTAGTTTCTGCTGTATAACACAGTGAATCAGCTATACGTGTACATACATCCCCATATCCCCTCACGGTCATTCGCAGACATGAGCAAAGTGCAAAAACACCTGAGTTACCCGATGCTCACATTCTCACCTGAGGTTGAATCAGGCAACCCGCTGCCTTCGTATTTCTGATCATACTGTAAACAAGTGTCCTTTTCGATGTCTATTTAGTGCCACACTTTTCTTATTTCTGTGCTTTTTGTGGGTGGTTTTGCACATGCACTTGGTATGTTCCCTGTTCAAATACAAATGCTGCTGGTGAAGGGTCCCTGGAAAAAGTCTGTCAGCCTTCACTCTGTAGCAGGCTGACCATTTCTCTTATTTCACCCTGATTTTAGTCAGCAAATACCTGTAGTCACAGATGACAGAGAGTACAGTTCAGCCGAAAGCATTCTGCTTCCCTTATGTCAGCCACCAGACGTCCCTGAAGGCTGCAGCGACCCCACACCGCCCAGTGTCACAGAGAGCGCCAGCCCCGGGCGGCCGAGAGGAGAGGGGGCAAAGCTGCACGGAAGGGCCTCCCAGGCCCAGAGGCAGAGAGAAAACAGGGCCTCCATGGGACAGGCTGGAAAGGGCCCTGATTCAGCCCCGTGTGGAGAAGGCGCCCAAGTTTTGCTCAGTGCTTGCTGAGTACACAGTGTTCAGTGCGAACACTCCAGTGGAGGAGGGCGGGGAGGGTGTGGGACAGGAGGACGGAGCAGGTGTGATGAGGAGCCACCAGTACAGGGAGAAGCACAGGCTCCGGGCTCAGCAGCCCCCCTGGGCCGGCTCCGAGACTCAGCTTCCACGCCTCCACTGCAACCGGGGTGTCGGAGAACAGCACCTAGGCCGCAAGGCTGTGATCACGTAAAATCACACACACGCTCGAGGGCACCAGAGAGGAGGGCCGGCCGAAGCACACTGTGTGGCATCTGGTAAGAGCTCAGTGAAATCTGGCCACTGTTTCCAGCGAGAGAAATGGGGGGGCGGGCAGGGCCTTCCTAGGAGGAGCAGCGCAGCAGAGGCATGGCTGGAACCCCAGTGAGGACGGGGACCCCATCTTGGGCACAAGCTCAATGCTGAGTGCAGAGTCTGGGTCCCAATAGACTCGACAAGGAATGTGCAATCAATGAACCAATAAGTAAGTGACTTCAGAGAACAGAAGTCCTGTGTGACTTAAATAAGAGGGCATGAGAGAGGCAGGGGCGGCAGACAGGACAGGAAGGGATGGTTAGCGAACAGAAAGCCGAACATCATGCTAAGGAGCTCCCAAGTCCGTTCTGGAAGCAGCAGGGTGCTACTGGAATCATGAAAACAAGACAGTGACATCGTGATACAGGCATGATGGCTGGAAACGGCAGAACCAGAGTTGGGGGACCACTTCGGCGGCTTTTACAACAGCATCAGCTAGACGGTCTCAAGGGCAAGGCACGTGAGAATTACCAGGAGCACAGGAAGAAGAGGTTTCTGGGTCCCATCCCCACAGGTCCCGACTGGGGAGGTCTGGGATGGATGGAGGGATGCTGAGAAGAATCAGAGGTGGAGAAGAGGGCAGATGAGGGATTCGCGCTGATGGCCTTGGCTTTTCCCAGTGATAAAATGGGGTCATTTGTCAAAGCCTGGAGCGGGGTTGGCTGTGGCACAAACCCAGAATCCTGACAAGAGAGCACACGTCTGAGGAGGGCTGCTCAGCTCAGTCCTGCTATTTTTAGGCCTATTCGGGTGTGGGAGCCTGAGGGCTGTGACTTAAAGTCATCTCTGAAAATGCCAGGCTCAGGGAATCCCGACCATGGTCCCCCGGAGCCTCCTGTCCGCCTTCTGCTGCTGCGACAACCATGGTTCTCCACGTGCTTCTGCGAGACCCTCCGTTTCTGTAGGACCCGGCAATCTTTTCCATTAAATTATCTATTATCATTTAATAGCTAGGTAAGCATCTAAGTCATTTTGAAACGAAGGTATTATGCCCATATGTCACAAACGAGGCATGAATTAAGTCAGGCCAAAACGAAACGGACCTGTGTCTCTGTGGCTGCTGGTCCATCACGCAGGGTCCCACCCATTCCTACAGCCCCTCCTCTGATTACAATAAACTGATTAGTCAGTAAATCACGCTTGGGGCTCTACCTCATTTGTTGGGTGCCCAAGTTCAATTTACGTACCAATGGCTGCATATTTGCCTTTAACAGATGTGGCTGTGTGAATCTAAGTATAATAAATGAATAACCATTTAAGTGTCAACTTACATCTTCATGAGAAATCTGAAAAATGAAACAGCCAGTGAATCTGTTTGTTTCTTCTATACTAGGAAATAAAGCTAATCATAGTATGAGAGGATAAATGCGAATTATTTCAGAGTGGCACGGTAATGGAGGTGCCTCTTTCACAAAGAAACGCGTAGAAGCTGGCGTGATCTCTGGTGTGCAGCTGGAAATGCACAGCGGCAGGGCCAGTGCAGACGCTCTGCCTGATTCCAGGGGCCTGTCAATCATCTTTCTTGTTCTAGGTCTAGAATCTGCTAAATAATCAGGCGCTCTCCTCGCAATCGCATTGAGGCTCCACACCCAGAGACATCGCTTTCTTTGAGGTTGAATCAACCGATTAACGAGGTGTGTTTTCCATTCTCTCTTTTTTTTCTTTTAAAAGGTTAAATGGCACAGTGCAATTTTCTGTGAAGCAGGTGTGCAGCTAACAAGGTGATAATTGGGAAACTGAGTGAAAAGGAAAAACCCTATACAACTAGAAATCTGCCATATCTGGGACGAGGGCAACTGAATTACCTCTAGAAGATGCAAAAGTTATGGTAATACAATGCTAAAGATGCAAATTGAAGTCTATAAGAGTGAAAAAAGGAGGCATTATGGTTTTTATCATTCCCCCAGGATACAGAGGGCGCACCATAATATTCAAGATTGTTGAAGCTTTAAACAAATAGTGTAAAAGCCAACCTGCAATATCATATTCCTTCTCATTTCCTCACATTTTCAACAAAATAAACACTTTCGGAAGATCTTCCAAATATTCAAATATGGATAGCATTTACTAGAATATTGGATTTTAATTTTTTTTTCCTTCCACTATTCGGTCTTGGTCAAGAAAACAATATTTTCTGCTTAAGATACAGAAATGTTTGGGAAGAAGAGATCTCTAAAACCTTCCAACAACCGTGATTTCCTCTCTCTCTCTTTTGTAGTAATGTGATGTTAGCCTTCATTGATGATCTGCATTTATATGTAACCGTCCTCAAGCGAGGTCCAAGAGCCTGAAGCATCTTGCGCGTGACATCAGCAGTGCCCCTGGCTGAGCGGACGCGCAGAAGGACTGTGCGTCTGGCCCTGTGGTCCCTCTTCCTTCCCCGCCCCCTCGTTAATGTGGACCTCTGGTCTGGAGGAAGCTTCATCCGGACCTGATTTGTTGGCCCTTACACGCTGTCTTCGTTCTAGCAATTCACTGGCACCAACGCTGGGCTCACTCACTAGCGCAAGCGACACGCCCACCCCGCCTCGCCCCACCCTGGGCCATCCACCCCCATCGGAGCTCGGCCCTGACTCGTCCTGCACAATGAACAACACCCTTGCTCCAGTTTCTCGTTTCCGCCTGGGCCTGAGAGGCCACCTGGTCCCAGCCTCACCTGCCGCCATACCCTTCACCGAGGCCCTGGCTGTACCAATTAAAGCGAACAAGGCAGTGGCAAAGGCGACACTGACGAAAAGCAGAGCTTGCAAAGGCGACATCAACGGATCATGAGCTCAGATGCTTCCACCCAGGTAAATTCTCCAGATCTGTAGTTTTCTCCCGTTTCCCATCCACCCAGCCCCAAAGCCAGAAACCTGGGGATGGCTCTCTTTCTCACTTATCTTGACCTAAGGTGTGTAAACACCCAGGTGGCCCAGGTCAGCACGAGTCTGCTTGTGTAGCTGGAGCGCAGTGATGAACAGACCCCTTCGACCCTCAAAGGGAGTGGATCTCAACTTAGATGACAAACCACATGGTCACTGCACCCCTGCTCCCAGGACCCAGGGCCCTTCAGTTCCATCTCCTAAAATGTCTCGAGCCCAAACCCGACCGTCTCGTCTCTCCATTGCCGCCCTCTTCAATCTCCCATCATTTCTTTCCAGTCCTAGGCAAGGCCTGGAGTGGACTCCTGGCCTTGTGGTCCCCACCCGTCCTTCATATTTTCAGAACTGGGATAATCTAAAATGGAAACCTGATGATGAGACATTTGGTATCTTGCTAATTGCCTTTGAGAGAAAATTCAAACCCCAGCCTTCACATCATCAGCATGCCCCCACCCACATTTCCTCTCAATCTCCGTGGAAGCACCGACGAGCTGGGTCGGGCCTCCACGCCTCCACTCGGCCCAGGCTCACCTTCATCAGAGCCCTTCACTGTGTTCCTGTCCCCCCACCAGCACATGCGCTACCCAAGGGCGGGGAGCTGCGCTCTCTGCATCCCCAGCGTCAGGCACAGTGCCTGGCACAAGAGCAGATGCTCAAAAGGTTTTGGAATGAATAATTGATGAGGTTCTCGTGTTTGGGAAAATCCTGTCACATTTCATTCACATCAACTAGTGTCTTGATGAACAGCAGGGAAACAACTCCCTTTGTGGATTTCACGCAGCCTGGGAGGGATCACTTCCCCTCGCTGTGCTGACACCCTAACTTGGATCAGAACCACATATGAAAAGAGTGACAGAGAGAGAGAAAATGTCACAAAGAAAAAGACAGCAGGAGAGACAGAGACAGAGAGATGGAAGGATAGAGACAGACGCAAGATGGAAGCAAGAGGGAAAGGCTGACATCAGCACAAACACGCATCAGCCAAGAGAGGCTCTGCAATAGCCACAGCCTTTACCGATGGCCAGCTGTGTCACCACAGGGGTGGAAAACCACTCTCCTTCTGTACCTGCAGCAAGGAGCGAGGGGGAAGGGTGGCCACAATGAGCTACTTAATACATACGTCATTTCCAGAGGAAATGATTTTAAAAGACAAAGGTTTGGTTCTCCTTCCCTAATGCTGTACTACCATCTTCTTTTTGCTCTTCTTGATCTTAGAATCCAAATTCTGTTTTGAGGTATTTCAATCACCTGGCAGGACTTCTCTGAGGGATAAGGGCCCAGGAACAGTCATAACCTCTTCCATGAACAAGTGTTTTTCAACTGGCAAAATTAAGTCTAAACAAATGCCGGGAGCGGCAGTGCTGTCTGAGGTGGGCAGAGGAGATAAGGAAACCCCATTCACTTTCAAATGCATCATGGACTGTGGACGGATCTCGTCTCGAGAGTGACCGAGAGGACTTATGTCACCAGTGCAGAGACTTAGTGACCTGGCGCTCAGGAGAGCGGTCCAAGGCAAAAAAAGCTAGTGACTACCTGATAGGTCTAAGGCCCAAGGCTTCTGAATCCCAGATCAATTCTTTCCCAACACCCACTCAAAAATGATGCTGGGTACTGATAGGACCAATCTGTCTAAATTATATGCACAGTTTGCAAAGGCTGCTAGAATCAACTGCTTCTTCCATCCACTATCTGAACCTTAGGAACCTTAACATATAAGACCTAAAGTGAGAGCACAGGCTACACTCAAAACATAGATGAATCTAGAAAAATAACAGAGAGATAACAAAGAATGGACCAAGAAAACCATATGCAAATAAGACCAGTGACCCTGTAGCCAGTAATGGCCTCAATGTGTTATATAAAGAGTTTTCAACCACGATGCTTGACAATTGTGATCTGTAATGCCAGTAATTTGTTGCTAGCATGACAATGGCCAAATCTGCAAATGATTTACTTTTTAGAACATATAAAAACAAGAACAAAAACCAAACGGCCTGATTAAAAAATGAGCAAAAGACTTGAATAGACATTTCTCCAAAGACAACACACAAATGGTCAATAAGCACATGAAAAAATGTTCAACATCTCAAATCATTAGGGAAATGCAAATCAAAACCACAATGAGATAGATACAACTTCACACCCACTAGGATGACTACTATATTAAAAAAGAGAGAAAATAATAACTTTTGGCAAGGATGCACAGAAATTGGAACCCTTGTGCTCCGTTGGTGGGAATGTAAACATGGTGTAGCTATGGTGGGAAGCAGTATGACGGTTCATCAAAAGAGTTAAAAACAGAATTACTATATGATCCAGCAATGCCACTTCTGGGGAAAAGAATTCCCAAAAGAATTGGAAGCAGGGTCTTGAAGAGATATTTTTATCCCTATGTTCACAGCAGCATTATTTCACAATAGCCAAAAGGTGGGAGCAACTCAAGTGCCCATCAACAGATGAATGGACAAACAAAATGTGTCACAGAAAGATGCAAGTAGATGAGGTCCCCACAGTGATCAATTCAGAGAGAAAGAAAATGAAGTGCTGGGTTCCAGGGCCTGTGGGGTAGGGGGCTGGGGAGCAATTATTTAGTGGGTGCGGAGTTTCAGTCTGGGACGATGAAAAAGTTCTGGAGATGGATGGTGGTGATGGCTGCACAATGAGCAGAGTGGTCATGATTTTTAAAAACGGGGAAAAAAATGAAGATGTATTCAAGATGAGCTTGCAAAGCCAGATTTTTGAAACACTGAAAGACTATAATATGCAGAAACACAACTAACTAAATCAACAACCATAATACGAACTGGCTTTAGATAAAATTAACATCATAAAATAGCTAAAGATTTTGAAATAAGCATAGTGAAGATATTCAGAAATTTAATGTAGTAACAACCATTTTAAAAAGCAAGGAATTAGGAAAGAAAACCAGACAGAAAGGAAACAAGAAGGTGGAGAAGAAAAGGAACTAATTACAGATCTTAGAAGTGAAAAGTAATAGTTATTAAGTTCAAAACAACTCAGAGAAAATTATGGAATTGGTAGAAACTACTGTGAAATTCACCAGCACAGGAGGACAAAGAAATAAAAAATGTCCAAGAATAGTTAAGATATATGGCTGATAACTAAGAAGCTTTTTAGGAGACCCAGAAAAGGGGGAGGGAGGGGATAGAGGGGAACCACTCCTCAATAACAACGCAGACTCTCCTGGAGTGGAAGGTACCTTTGGGCACCAAGGGGGATAAATAAAGATAAATCCACACCAAGTCGCTTCCTCGTGGGACTTCCCCGGTGGTCCAGGGGTTAAGAATCCTCCTTCCAATGCAGGAGACGCGGGTTCGACCCCTGGTTGGGGAACTAGATCCCATATGCCGTGGGGCAACTAAGCCCACGAGCTGCAACTACTGAGCACACGGGCCACAACTAGAGAGCCCACGTGCCGCAACTACAGAGCCCACACGCTCTGGAGCCCACGCACCACAACTACAGAGCCAATGCACCGCAACTACTGAGCCTGCGTGCCACAGCTAGAGAGAAGCCTGAGCACTGCAACGAGGAGCCCAGACGCCACAGCGGAGGATCCTGCATGCTGCAGTGAAGATCCCACGTGCCGCAACCAAGACCCGACGCAGCCAAAAGTCAATCAATCAATCAATCAATATTTTTTTAAAAAAGGAAAACTTCCTATGAATGGGGGGGTTATTAAAAGATGTACTTAAAAAAAAAGACACATGCTTGTAAAATGGGAGAACATCAAATGTAAAGAGAAAGCCTTAAACACTAGCCAAGAGAAAAGGCATTATTATCTACAGAGAAGTAACACTTTGGTTCACATGAGACTTCTCAAGAACAAAGGCCAGAAGGAATGTCTTCAAAGCCCTACAGGAGAATGACTGCCCTTCTGGAATTTTAGACTCCCTGACATTATCACCCAAGAATGAGGCAATGTGAAGACACTTTCACATATACAGAGACCACAAGAATTTACCACTTGTAATGGCTCACAGGAAAAATAGTCAAAGAATATATGTCATTAAAAAGAAAAATAAACTCTAAGAGGAGGCTCTGTATGGAAAAAAAAAAAAGGTGAACACAAAATTTGATAAAATTTTAGTAAACGTGCTCAACTACTGACTAATTTTTAAAGATTTTTTTTGAATGTCAGAATAAGAGAATATTAGAGACAATTTTATGCCAACACATTTGAAAGTTAGATGAAATGGACAAGTTCCTAGAAAAAAATACAATTTAACAAAGTGACGCAAAATAAAACAATCTGAATAGCCTAATAGCGACTAAGAAATTTAATCTGTGGTTTCAAATTTCCCACAAAGAAAACTCCAGGCCCAGACAACTTCACTGGTAAATATAATCAAACACTTAAGAAAGAAACAACATCAATCTTCAAAATCCAGAGAACAGAAAAATACTTCCAAATTAGTTTTATGAGGATATTATAAATCTTAGCATCAAAACCTGATAAGGACATAAGAAAGAGAGAATTCCAGGCCTATCTCACCCCTGAACACAGATTTTTAAATCCTAAACAAATCTTTACAAATCAAATCCAGAAATGTATAAAAAAGATAATATATCCCAACCAAGTTTTGTTTATTTCAGGAACAGATGATTGTTTTAACATCCAAAAAGCAATCACTATATGTCACTACATCAACAGAACAAAGCCAAAAAATCATGAGATCACCTCAAAATATACGAAAGTGTCTGATAAATTTTAAGAGTCATTTATGATAAAAACTCTTAGCAAACTAGAAATAGAAGGAAACATCCCTAATTTGATAAAAGGCTTTACAAAAAACCTACAGCAACCACTTTAAATAAATACTTATTCCAAAACTCTCAAGATCAGACATCTAATTAGGTTTAATTTTATATTACCATAGTTCATTTAGTTCAATCTCCCCAATTCAATTTACTCCAATAAGAATCAAAGAATCAATCATTCATGGTAAGATGACTTTTTCAAAGTCAGTAGCTAATAAATTGCCTTTTCCACTTAGATCTGCAAACCCCCTGGAATCCATTGTTGAATAATTAGGAGTCTGGGGTCAAGTTTCATTTTTTCCATATGGATACTCAATTATCTCTGCTTCGTTTGCACAGAAGTCTTCTCCTCCAGCCCGTTCTATAGTGCAGGCCATGCCATGAGCCCAGAAATAATACAGAGGTGTGTTTCTGGGTTCCCACCTTCTCCAGGCCTCTGTGTCCATCTTGCATCAGCTCCACACTCTCACAATTACTGTAGCTTTTAAAAAAAGACTTGACATCAAAGTGAGCAAATCCTTCAATTTGGTTGTTTGGCTATTTCTGGCTCTCTGCATTTCCACACAAATTTTGGAATATGCTCATCAAATTCCTCATTAAATCTCTCTGAATTTTTTAATTAATTTATTAATTAATTTTAAATTTAATTTTTAATTTTATATTGGAGTATAGTTGATTTACAATGTTGTGTTAGTTTCAGGTGAAATTCACAGCAAAGTGAATTTCTTTTTTTTTAGCTACTGTGGCCGCTTAATGTATTACATTTTGAAGCAATCCTACAAATTGTTTTTGGATATATGCAAATGCAGTAATAACATGAGGATGGTAAACATCAAACTGAAGGCAGTGGTCACCTCTGGGGAGGAAAGAGGAAGGGGGTGTCCATCAGGGAGGCACAGGTGTGTCAACTGCATTTCGAATGCTTTTCTTCTTTATAAGAATCTGTGGTAAATCCCAGCAAATTTGCTGGGTGGAGGGTACACTGTTCTACATTATTAGCAAATCAAATCAGGAAATGTATGTTTGTATATTTAGAAGATTTCATCATTTTAAAAATGAATAAAGATAAATATACAATAGCTACTTGGTTCCCAACCAGCAATTAACTGGGAGTTCAAACTCTGCCAAATGGGCTCTACAAGGGTCATCTATTTATAATCCACTGTCCTTGGTCGTGAATTACAGTCTATAATTGTTATTTATAAATCTCACAGGGAGGCCCTTGAGAAAATAAATTCTTCCCTCAAATGGAAAGAAAACAGCTGATTCATTACTCAGCCAAGTGACAGAATAATTAAGCTATCCACCATATACATCACTGCCTATGCTAACCATTCTTCATTTTCAAGACCACAAGATTATACATATGAAACGCCAACCGAAATGCAGTTTGAAAAGCTGTGTGATAATGTCATCACCAAGTAACCCTCATTCTTCTGTCTAAACACAGGCTGACTTTCAGTTTCCGATGAACCCAAATGCTCCTCTCATCCTCTGAGTAAAGGAGGAGAGCACACTCCTAGTTGAAAGAGTGAAGTTTTGCTTTTCCTTTCGTACAGGAAGAGGCAACGTAGAGACACAGAACGAAATTGTTTTCATTTTATTCAGTCCCCAGATTATTAATAAAAGCCTTAAATTTTTTGCTTGAATGGGCTCTGATCAACGTTTGCTATTCCTCCTTTGATAGCTCTGAGGGTCTCATTCCCAGGCTGAGTCACCTTGAGGTTAGCCTTCCAGCCTTCTTCCCTTTGGCCAATGTCGTTAACTCAGGTGGATGTGCCCTGGTGACCCTGATTTCTATACTCAATTTCAAACAGAGAAAAAACTATCCCATAGCTACATCCTGTCCACACAACCCATCAGCTGTCCTATGAAAACAGGCACAGCCAGGTGTATGCAAAAGGAGTACTTTACATTTGACTAGGGAATCAAAGCATTAAATGGAAGGAAGCAAACTCTAAGGGGTGATTTCAAAGAACAGGCAGCAGAGGGTAAAAATTTAAGGCTGGAGGAGCTTTTCCAGCAGCCCCATCATCGCATTTCATAGGTCACTGTCTATTCATAACAACGGCTGCTGCAGTAAGAGATGGGGCTGCCTGTAGGGTCTGCTTGTCCACATCTGGCATGGTTAAGCCTTATTCTAAGAGCTCAGGATAAGTACAGCAGGCTAAGTTCACAGACCATTCCAACTCCCTCGAAGAGGAGATGTGACAAGTCTGCAGAGGACTTCTGGAAAACTTCTTCACACTTAAAAAGGAAACAAGGGTGTTTCCTTTTCTGCCTCTGGGCCCCGTTGTATGAGGTGATGGTTAGCGCTCCTGCCCCCGTCGTTCAAGCCTGAGGGGAAAACACTCAAGGATCCAGAGCATCATCCAGGGCTTCCTGCTCTTGTGCCTCTCATTTAAGCCATTTCAGTTGGGCCTTCCTTGGTTGAAGCCAAAAGCATCCCTACTGCTGTCCTGTAACTGGTACCTCCCAATACCCACACCCGGGAAAACCCACTGACCTACCCGCCACTGCTCGATTGACATGTTCTTTCTCCCTGTGGCAATCCCTCCCTTCATACTTGTATTTGTTTCTGGTCTCTATTCTCATGATCTCCTTTTAAAATTATGACTCCCCCCACCCAGCTTTATGGAGGTATAACTGACAAGTCAAAACTATATATCTTAAAGTGACAGTCTGATATACATATCCATACATTATGAAGTTATTACTAAGACTATAAGTTTTAACTTATGATCCATCAATTATTAGTATTTGGTCTAAATGATCCTGTACAGTATAAACTTATCCCTCTGGTTGCGAAGATAGAAAGGCCAGACTTTTTCCTAAAATATATTGCACATGATTTGTCAAATTGGATAGATAATTAGCAAGATTAAAGGTTTAATGTGCTGTCAATAAATAGGAAGTTCTTTTACATTTCCATCAGGTTAACGGCCAAGAAGCTGTAATATGGATGTTGAGTGTGTGCACATAAAAGGTCACATAACGCCATCTTCCAATCTACACTACAAGAAGATGCTGAGGCCCTCACTCTTAGTTTTCTAAAAAAGTATATTAAACAAGAAAGAAATTCATGGTAGTCATTCTCTAAATATGTAAATGTATCACAAGACCCCCTGCTTTCACAAAAATAAAAAGCAGTCATAAATCCACAGGTCTCTGATTACAGAGGCCCCAATACAAACACGGGGCCACATTCCATAGGATTCAGTAGACCATGGGTTGGTGAAATGTCCTCGCATCATAAGGCTGGCAAAGCAAGCTGAAGATGGAAACCGCGGGCACGAAGGAACAGGAATCACGAGGACAGTGGCCTCCGCGCTCACAGTGGCTATGGTGGTGCTGACAACAGGAATAACGGTTAACATGGATGAAATGCTCACTGGGTGACAGGGTCTGCTATGAATGCTTTACATAAAAGTACCAGGATGGTCCCCACGGCAAACGGGCCCGCTCTCTTGCTCACTGCTTCTCTCTGCACCTGACTATCAGCAATGACTACAGGGCGTGTATAACAGGTCCTACGGCTGGTCATCTTCCCTGCTTCCCCCTCTACCTCTTCCTACTACTTTCTTCTGGGAGAAAGATCCTCCTTCCAGCCAAAGAAAAATATGTACGTGTTTTTTTTTGGTGAGATGGAAAAAATGCACAGGGAAATAGTGAAAAAAACGGAGATCCATTAATTTAACTACGACACAATGAAGCTGATGGGATTCTCCCAGCTGGATTTATTTGGGAATAGAATGAGGAAACCATGCATAATCCTGCACTAAGTCTCTACCAGACAACATTTATGACAATGACAGCAAAACCAGATCTAGGAGCTATTCCAAGCCCTGGAGATTAGCAAGTAATCACAGGCTCAAGTCCTAATACGATTCTGGAGAGACATGGAAGGATTCAGAAATTAACTAGCAAAATAGGATTTAAAAAAAAAGAAGAAAATTTTGACCTCCATGTGCACTGGTCAGCGTCAGCAAAATTCTACATTCACCTATGTGTAGCCCCATCATTGTACTTCATATTATTTGATAATTATCTCTTGATAAATCTGTCTCCTCCTCTAGATTGGAAACAGCCTGAAGTCAGGAACTGTCCATTTCATCTTACTGACTCCAGGACAGTGCCTCGGTTTAGGCAACAACAGCTTACCAGCTCAATACTAGGAGCTCCCTGGAGTCAGCTTTCGATAAAATCCTAGCTCGGTCCCTTACTAGCAGTGTTATTATGGTTGAGTTCTCTGGTGGTTCCAAGCCTCAGTTTCATCATCTGTAAAATGGGTTAATAGAACCCACCCCATTGGACTGTGAAGAATGAAAGCTATAACATAGGCAAACTAGTTCAGTGGCTTCTACACAGCACTCTACAAATGGCAAGTATGATAAGGCACTAAACAAATTAATGCCCAGACTACGGTGCACTGACCACGACTGCAGGAAGACACAAAATAAGGGAAACTGGCCAGCCGTGGCCGTAAGAAACTCCCAGCCCTCGTACAGCACAGCACTCGCCGTTGATGCCTGGTACCCCAGGGACAGCAAGGACTAACTCTGACAGTTTCCCAGGAGTCTGTCCACGACTGACCTTGGAGCCCACGGGGCTGACTGGAGACCCTCTCACAGTCACTGCCCGGATTACATCAGCCTAACTCTTTGTGCCTTCAGTCTCAGCTGCGCCATCTTCTTATAATCATGTTAAATGTTCTTCTTAAGCCAGGCCAACAACGTGAACTGACAAAAGGAGTCCCTTAATCCCCTCATATGTAGAACCACGACTATTCCACACAAATAGTTAAAAAAATCGCTAACACTTTCATACTATCTGTATTACTTACTCCTAACAACAAAATCTGCTCTCTTCTATCTGAAGCAAGCAGTCTGCCATGATGGAAATGGAATAGATAAAGGTATATGTGATGGGCTGAATAACGACCCCCAGAGATGTCCACATCCTAATCCCTGGAACCGGTGAATATGTTGCTTTACACTCAAAAAGAACTTCACAGATGCGATTATGAAAAGATCTTGATATGTGGAGATTATCTTGTCACAAGGGCCCTTGGAAGAAGAGACAAAAATTCAGAGAGAAGGCAATGTGACCACACAGGGAAGGAAAGGAAAGAACGTAAAGCGATACAGAGCCAGGAGCCGGGGCCGACAAATGCAGGAGGTGGGGTCTCCCCTGGAGCCTCCAGACAGAGCCAGCCCTGCTGACACCTGAGACTGAGCCCTGTCAGATCCATTTTGAATTTCTGACCTCCAGGACTGTAAAATAATAAAGACATACTGTTGGAAGCTGCTAGGTTTGTGGTAAGTTGTTACACTAGCAATAGGAAACTAACACAGAATATAATCAATAGATAATAATTATAAGTGAATAATTAGGGAATAGCTCTCTGTGATCTATAATTTACAAAGCATTTTACAGACATCTACTTTTTCAGCAATCAAACCCTAACTACCCCACCAGAAGTTTTTAAGTTTATTACATAAAGGTAACCATATAAATTATATAATAGTGCAGGTATGCACATGCCGATTTTCTACTTTGAAGGCAGGAAAGATTTTTTTAATGACATTTAATACAAGAGACCCATTGTCTACTCCTGGATCCTCTGTGTCTCCTAAGAGAAGACAGTTGTGAGCCCACTTTAAACTTGACTTCAACCACTAGCTTGTGGTCACAGCTGTGTCATTGATCTGTGCTTGCCCCACTGTGGTGTTGAGCCCAATGCTCCATTCAGTGCTGGCTGGTGTTCCATCAATGTTGGCCAATTTAATAAATGACTGACTAAATGAAAGAGTGAATGAGAAAAACTGAGAGCCTTAGCCAGGTTCTGCTTTTGATCATTTAGATGGCATTTTCTTCCAAATTAACCAAGAAGGACCTGGTGCTAGAATAAAAAGAAGCAGCTTAGCAAAAAGTAAAAAAAAAAATTTAAAGTTAAAAAAAAGTAAAAAGTTTAAAAATAGGTTTTTTTATTTAAAAAAAAAAAAAGGCCAACAAAAATGAAACCAGACCATCAAATAAATGAAAGAAGGTTCTACTTTTAGTTAGGCTATAAAAGTCACAAAAAACCATTGGTCCCACTGTAAGCATGAGAAAACAATAAATTTAGAAATCTCTTGTCATAAAAGATACCGAAAGAGATCTGGATGCAAGTCTGAATGAACAGAATTCCAGACAGAGACAAGCCCTAGATTCCAGAGCTTCCACCGCTGGGCATGAGTAGGCGGAAGGCAGCTGCGGTTGGTAAAGAAACTCTGCTGGAATGAGGAGGGATGAGCCACACGTTGCCTAGCCAGGCCTGGCTCTTGGCAGATTGGAAAACGCAGAGACAGCCAGCCCTCGCTGCAGCCCAGTCTCCCTCCTGATATTTTTGCTCAGTAAGCATCGGTGCTGGAGGAAGCTGGCAGCTGGGTGTAAAGCAGAGAGAGATCACGTAACCTGACACGCAGACCCCAAACTCTACCGCTCGGCCAGGTCTCACCGCAGAGAGAAGAGGAGACGTGAAATTCAGTTCGACTACTCCTTACGACAAAGGGATCCGGCTCATCGCCTTCTCTGCCTGACCAGGGAAAGGGTAGGGCTTCCCGAGGAAAAGCGCTGTCCACCATTTAAAAAGTAGGACCAGTGAAGAAGCAGGAAAAATGCGACCCATAGCTAAGAAGAAAGAGAAGATTAAAAGGAGAACAACAGAGAACTAAAGGGTTGGAAGTAACAGACAAGGACTTAAAAATCACTACTACGAATATGCTAAAGAATTTAAGGGAAAATGTACAAAATGGGTGAAAAGATGGAGAATTTCATCAGTCATAAAAACTCTAAAAAGGAAGCAAATAGAAACTGTAGAACTGATGAATACAATATCTGGAATGATTAACTCATTGGAGGGGCTTAATGGTTAACTGGACACAATAGAGAAGATGCATAAACCCAAAGCTAAGACAAGGAAAACTATCCAAAATGAAGCACAGGGTGAAAAAATAAAAAAAGTCAAACCCCGGGCATCAGAGTTCTATGGCATACGTCCAAATGGCCTGATATACATGCAGTTACCACCTGAAAAGCAAAGAAAGAAAGGAGGAGAATTGTTGGAAGAGATACCAAATGAGAATTTTCAAAGAGGGCTGAAAATCACTAATTCAAGACAGCAAAGCCCCGAGCAAGATAACAGACAGAAAAGTCATACACAGGTCAACCTGCTAAAAACCACAGTGAAATGATAGAGGCAATGAAATGACATGTTTAAAGAGCTAAGAGAGAAAAAAAAAAAAAACACGCACAAACATTGGCAACCTAGACATCTATATTCATGGAAAATAGTCCTAAAAAATAAAGGTGAAACAAAGGCATTTCCAAACAAAAGCTGGGAAAATTCATGCTGCACTACGAGAAATGGTAAACGAAGTTCCTCAGACTTGAAGAAAATGAACACAGAGAAAAATCATGATAAGCAGAAAGCAATGGTGATCAGTGGGGCAAATATCAAGGAAAATATAAAATAATATAGTTTTCAATTTCTTTAAAGGACAATTGGCTATTTGAAGCAAACAGAGCAACGTATTATGGGATTATAATACACAGAGAAATAAAATATGACAATAATAATACAAAAGAAGGCAGAGTAAATAGAATTACACTATTGTAAGGTTGTTAAATGTTTCATGAAGTTGTAATAGTTACTCATGGTAAAGTGTGATGAACTATACATATTGTAATCTAGAATAACCACTTAAAAATAATACAAAAAATGGTGAAACTAAACAGCAATAGAGTAATAAAATATAATACAAAAGCTATCCGAAACACACCCACAAAACCTCAATTTCCAAATAAAGAAATAAAGAACAGAAAGAGAAAATGAGTAAGAACTAAGATAATAAAATTAAACCCAAGAACATCCCATGTAATTATGTTGAGTGTAAGATATATTCAACACTCCAATTAAATATGGGCTTACAAAAAGACCCAACTGTTTACAAGAGACACATTTTTAATATAAAGACAGAAAGTGAAAATAAAATGATGAAAAAAATATACACTGCAAACACTAATCACAGGAAAGCCAATGTGTCTAGATTAGCATAAAAAAAAACTGAACTGTGAAAGTATCATCAGTGATAAAGATGGATATTTCATGATAAAGTAGCCATTAATAAAGCCCAAAATTTCTTCTCTGCTTAGACTAACAGGCTTGATAAATCCTCTTTTTTCAGCATACAATTTCAGGAGGTGTATGATCTCCTGTGTGTTTATGAATCTCTATTTAAAACCTCTTTTCAAAGTCACACTATCTTTAAATACAATGATTTTATTTTCGGGCACGTGACCCCCTCAATTATCATCTACTTGATTCTTGCATGTCAGTTACCTGGAACTTCACCTTCTGGTTGATGTCCTGCACGCAGAACTGCTTTAGGAAGCGCTCATCCTCACTCCAGAAGAGGCGGATGTCGGGGATGTCGTAGAGGACCATGGCCAGCCGCTCCAGCCCAAGGCCAAAGGCCCAACCGATCTGATCTTCAGCACCAGCTACAAAGAAGAAAGAAGACAAGACGACAGGTTAAAAAGCACAAGGGCAATACTCCAAGATAAAATAAAAAGTTAAAAAGAAAAAAAAAGAGCATGAGGGTCCACAGGTCCATCCCACTCCTGACACCCAGATAAGGCCGTGGTGAGTGCCGACCAGAAGGGTGCTGGGGGGGAGGGGCCACGGAGACACCCAAGGGGACCCCTATCTCACAGTTTTTGTGCTCCCCACATTCCTCGCTCCCCTCCTCGAGGCACTCTGGAGTCAAACTTCTCTAATACTGTCTTTCATTTCTGCTTAAATCCCAGGCTGGCTAAGCCCTGGTTCCTGCCTCTGAGATGCTTTCCTGTAATCTGTGCTTGCCCTTTTTCCAACATTCAGCCTCTATGTTCAGGTTACAGAGAGGAGAGAAAACACAGGCTCTGTCCCCAGGTGGCTTAAGAGATGGGCAGGTTTGTTCAAAACATGCCACAGTGGACCACTGATATTCAGGAAGTGTGTGTCCAGCCTCCAAGAACCCTCAGTTTACTAGAACACACTCTGACTCTTAGTAAAAGCTGCCCCGGTAACACACAAGGAGCAAGCCCGCCAAGGTGACGTGCACACGTGCACCAGCCCCTCTGAGGGTGAGCGTGTAGTTCAGACCTGTGGCAACACAGGAAGTCTCGGGTTTGTTCACGTGAAGCAGAGTGAAATGGAAGACACAAACTGCTGTGCGAAGGGGGCCCAGCACAGGGAAGCCTCACGAGACAGCGTCATTTCGACTGGACGCTGGGGGGTAAGCAGGATGCTGGGGGCACTGAGATGGCTCAGGACGCCCACCCCCACGCACACGCCCTGCGAGGGGACCCCTTAGGGACCACTCCCCAATCCCTAGGGTTTCACTGCTGGGATTAGGTTACTTTATGCGAGTCCATCTTAGCAAACTCCAGAGAGTCTCCTGCTGGCTTAGGAGAGCTGAGCTGACGTGAACAGAGGAGGCCCAGGTGTGGCCAGGCCTCGAGGGAGGCCTCCAGGAGCCAAGGGAGGCCCTGGCGGCAGCAAGAAAGTGGGAAGCTCACTCCCGCGATCGTGAGCAAATGGACTCTCCCAACAGCCCGAATGAGGGAAGACAGGACCCTGAGCTCCAGAGGAGAATGTGGCCTGGTGACACCCTGATTTCAACATGTCGAGACCCTGGGCAGGGGATCAGGCCCTCTGCACCGGACTCCTGATGCATGGCGGTCATGACATAACAAGTGTGTGTTGCTTTAGCCACTAAGTATGAGGTTAATCTGTTACCCAACACAAAAAACTAATGCTGATCCAAATGTGGAGAAAGATGAGGGCAAGTTCCAGACTGAAGGAACATCTTCACTGGCAAAAGGATGGAGGTGCAGCAGAGGAGGGTTTAGGAGTGGATTCTGGCAACACCGGCTGGGCAAGCTTCAGGCAGGAGAGACACGGCAGAGAGGACCTACCTCTGGCCAGGGGCTGGTGCCACTGTCACTAATAAATGAAACCACAAGGATAAACTACAACAACGGAAGCCACGAAGAAGTGTAGGCCTCACTGGATGATCTGTTTAAAAGATGAATGGATAAACATATTCAACATGAGATCTCAAAAGGACAAGGTACAGAGACAGAGAACGAGGTAGTAGTGGGAGGGAAGACGCGGGAAGAAAAGCCCGTGGCTGGGCGAGCACGGGGCGCACCTGTGTCCCGAGGGAGAGGACCTCTCATGCGAGGCGGGGGGAAGCGGGGGCTCAACCACAGACAACAGGGTCACGAAGGAGGGAGCACAACCCCTGACCCTTGGCCAGCTGCCTAGAAGAGCAACTAAGGGTGAGGCACACTCTTTCGAGTAAGTCATACTGATGCCTGAAAACCATCAAGAAGGCTGCAAGGAAAAATGTAAAAATTAATATAAGTGTGATACACTGCTTTTGTGTCCTAAAAGAATAATTTTCTCTTTAAGTGACACTGCCCAGTCCTGGTGGTGTGGTTCCACACACCAAGCACTGCGTGGTCCCAGTGCCCTCGGTGACTGCTGGTCACACTATTCATTCTGATAACAATTTGGAAAATACAGCAGCACATACAAAGATCCATAACAATGCTCGAGCTCTTTATCCTTATGATTCCATTAGGAATTTATCCTAAGGAAATAATTCAACAGAAGAAAAAAGATAAATGAAGGAAGATATTCAAAGCTGTATAACTTATTAGAGCAAGAACATGAAAACAACCTAAATGCCCCAAATTAGGGAAGGCCTTAAAATTATAGTACATTTTAGTGTAGTCATTAAAAATCATAATTATACAAATAAATGTTGATTAAGTGACAGACTATAAGAAATTATGAAAAATATCTATGATAAAATGAGTATGTACTATGCCACTACTCTTTAATACAGGTGCAAATGAGGGTTGTAACGTAAAAAAATAAAAACAAAATCTGATAAGTAAAAGATGGCAACAGTGCATTTTTATCTTGTGTTTATCTTAAGTAAGCTTTTCATTTGCTTAAGGACCATTTTTTTCCTTTTCTGTGAATGTCTTCATATTATATTTTTCACCCATTTGAAAAATGAGATTGTTGCTCTTTTTCTTGCCTACTTCTAGGGGTTCTGTGTTATTCTTGTTTTGCTTTAGGAAAGTTTCAGAAGATGAGGAAGAAAGGGAGGGTAACAGACAGAAGGAGCAAAAGCTAAGACACGAAAAATTGCTGGATGTGAAATAAACTCAAATACCCTAAATCTACTGCTCTTTCAATTACAGATACTGGGCTCTAGATGGTTGGTTTTATCTAAAAATTTCATTAAAAAATCTAAAAGATTAATAATTAAGGAAAAAGTCTAACTCACAAAGCAACATTAATATTACACCTCTCTTTATTATTTTTTTATTTGAAAAGACGTTTCAGAAACACGTTTTAAAGTTGTTTGAAAACTAGTACCATTATGGGATGTCATGGTTATAAAAGAAAAGCAGCAGCTGTCTGTCTGTTTCAGGGGAGTGGGGTGGGAGAGAACTGGGCAAGTGGAGGATGATGGGGGTACTTTATACCATGTGCCTTTTCTATAAAGCGTGAGAAGAAATATTTCAGATAAAAATTTTCATGGCTAGATAAAACACAGTAATTTCTTTTCTGTTTATTTGTGAGAAGTTATAAGAACAAAGCACTCCTCCCCTGACACAGTGGTGCCAGACTTTCAAGAAAATCATGTGACTAGCGGACACGGATTACAAGCTGAACTGACCTCTTTATTTCTATGAGAGCCCATACATTCCCAAGCCTGGAAAATCAGTGTCATTATCTGTGGGGTTTCAGAAAACGACCACAAGCTCCTGCATATCCTCCCCTTGAATCCCAGTGGGCTGTGACTGCCTCAACCCACAGGGTGTGAGGGAAGTGATGCTACGTGACTTCCAAGGTTATGTTAGAAAAAGCCACCCAGCTAGTGCCTGGTTGCTTGGAATGCCCACTCTCCAGACACTCCCTGCCAGGAATCTCCCTGCAGAACACCCTCTCTTAGAACCCAGCCGCCGAGCTCCGAGCAGCAGTCACACACAGAGGCCGCGCGAGGCACTCCAACGGACAGTCCCAGGTGAACCCCATCATCCTAGCCTCGAGGCAGGCAGGTGAGTGAGGCAGATTCAGGAGGATTCCATGTGCAGCATGAACAGAGAAAAACAAAAAACTATAACAGAACATTAACAAATGGAACCCAGCAATACACAAAAGGACATTATATCATGACTGGATTTATCCCAGGAATGCAACGTTAGCTCAGCATATGAGAACCAATCAGTGTAATTCATTTAATAAGCTGCTTAAAAAAGAAAACATGATCATCTCAATAGATGCAGAAAAAGCAACTGGCAAAATTCAACATCCATTCATTATAAAAACTCTCAGCCAATGAGGAACACAGGGGACTTCTTCAATCTAATAAAAGACACAATAAAAAACCAACAGCTAACAGTATACTCAATGGTGAAAGGCTGGTTGCTTTGCCCTCAGGGTCAGGTTGAAGAGAAGGATGTCTACTCTTGCTATTTCTATTTCTGTCTGAGTTCCCAGCTAGTGGGAAAAAAAAGGTAAAAAGAAATAAAAACAGCTTAATAGATTGGAAAAGAAAGAGTAACACTGTTTTTATTTGTAGATGGCATGATTGTTTACATAAAAATTCCTCGGGAACACATCTGACAGGTAACAAATACATGAATTTAGGAAGATCACAATATACAATAATCCATGGTGTGTATGACTCGGGGCCTCAGTCCCACCTGGCTGCCAGTGAGGACAGGCCTGGAAGGACGCCAGGCTCAGGCCAGCAAGGGGCCATCCCATCAGCACCTGAAATCCCAACCACCTTGTGTGTCGAAGCTCAAGGACCAGACCTTCATGAGGATCAGAGAACAGCTGGCCTCCAGCTTCCTGCCGCTGCCCACAACCTTTGATTCCCACAATCATTCTTACTGAAAAGCCTGCTTGGGACAATCAATTACCAGGAAGGGCTGTAAGAAAGGGCGTCTATTTGCTGAGCTGTACCAAATTTTGTTTTTGAAACACTTTGTTTTGGTCCCATCTAGATCTGCTTCTTCTGAATTGCACCCCCTGCGTTGAGCTACCGGCCTATCATATTCGTAAGGTGCCAGGAACTCCTTGTCAAGAATGCCGGTCACTAGGTCACTCAGTCTTCCTACGAGTCTGCATGAAATAAGCTGATGTCAGATACAAGAAAATGGGAACAGGAAAAGCTTCCTTCTCATGAACAACTGGATTGTTTTCAATTTAAGGATATCCTGACTTACATAACTGATCCTAATCCACTCCTTACTTTGGCCCCGTGGATGCTTAAAGCCATCCTTACAAGGTCACCTCTACAACGGTACGTTTCTCTGTGTGACTCCTGTCCCAGTTTTATTTTCTTACCCTTATATCCTCTTTGTCCTGATTATCTGAACTACTTATTTTATCCTCTTGTACATACTTTTATATGGCACTTCAACTTCTTTATGGAAGAAAGAGAGCCATAAATAGCTAGACACTTAAAGGTATTGTCATCCCAGACAGGTCTAATTTTCAGGTCTTTGGCAATCCTCGGCTGTAATTTGTTGCCGGGTGCTCCTGGGCTGACAGGGTTTTAAGGCAGTATTTTTTTCTACGTTCCAGTACTGGAGGGTTCCAGTAAACTAGTCTCTGGAGCATAAAACTGACTGTAAAGAAGCACCTCAGTTAAACAGAATATTCCAGATGGAGGCACTTAAGTTTTCCCTCCTCCTTCTCCTCTTCTTGTTTTTAAACGTTCCCATCTCTGGACTCCTATCTCACATTATTTTGGTTTTATATGTAGGCTGACCTTCTTAGAAAGATTTTCAGCAACGAATCCCCTTACTCTGCTCTGTTTTCTTCAGAGAATGTCATCTCTTAGACCCCACAACTTTTCATATTTATTTTGTTTACTGTTTCCTGTCAGACTCTGCCGGTAGCATCTGATCCACGGGGCCAGGACCTGGGCTGGTTTCCACCTCTGACACATCTGGAGGGGCTGGACCAGTGTCCAGCACGTACAAGAAGGGCTCAGGCATTGTGAGGAAATGAGTGAATGGCAGGAAGGCAAGGTTTAGAGATTTTTCCACTTTTCAGTTTATTGGCTGCATTTACATGGGTTGTAGTAGGAAGAATTTCATACTTAAAATGACGTTTTCAACACAGGCAGTGACTTTAATCTTTTATCTGTCAGAGAGTTTATCCATCATGAGGTGACATGAGAGATACCATTTCGGAAAAGACATCTCGGAAAGGAGAGAACTGGAACATAACAGAAAGGAAGGACAGGAAAACTGAATGTGTTGTCCCCTCACCCTGCCTCTGGCACTGTCACCGAGCTTCGTCCATGCGGGGCGGCAGCTCCCAGGGCCTAGGATCTGAGCTGCTTCTGCTCCAAGCTTCCTTCCTTCCAGCTTATTTTCCTCCCAGTGACCGAACCCCGCACCCTGAGGTTCCCTCTCATAGACTGTTTTGTTGCAAAGCCAAAGGTCAAATTAAAATGTTAAACTATTACCTATTGGAACAAAGTTTTTTATTATATTAAGTACTTCCCTGTTAATAGGGGCTGATTTCTAGGAATTCTCTGGCTCAATGAACTGACACTTTCCCAAAATAACTGTGAAAAGAAACACTGAAACAACCTAGCAATTAACATTCATATTTTATAGAACTTAACCAATTACCAAGCACTTCACCTATATTACCTTGATTTTGATCCTCACAATGACCCTACAGGGGATGTCAGACTGGTATTATTAGCGATGTTTCAAAAGTAAATACCATTTAAGCAAGATCACACAGACATTGGGACTCAAATCTATGTTGCTGCTGTCTTTTTCACTTCAAGTATATATCCAGTGAATATTCCCCCAGATTCACGTTCAAACATTAACTTAGAGAAGAGGCTCTGTTCCAAGTATTTCAAAACATCAGAAAGTTCCACTTATGTCTGTGTACTTTCTGCTTTGTTATTGCCAGTTTCCTGATGGACTTTGTCAGTATTCTATGAAAGCTAGTAAAATGATTTGCATACATAGCTGTTTAAATATATCAATAGGCTTTTCTGAAGGTGGGGTTTCATGTCTCCAAGCGTGCCTTTCACCCTGCACCTGACCAATACACACACAGAGCTGCAGACGGAGCTGACGGGGCCAGTGTTGAGCAGCGGTGTTGGACCAAGGCCTCCGCTTCCCTTGACCACTAGTTACAACGACAGCCACTCAGGGACAAAAGGCCCACAGTATCCCAGCACGACACTGCACAGCCACAGGCAGGCCTAGAGAGGCCAGCGTAGCTACATGAATTCTGATTTCTTCTCTTCCCCACCGTGGACTTAGTACTTGATCCCCTGCTTTCCAGCTACAATCCTTGAACTGTTTCCTCGGAGACTTGTCACTGGATGACTGACTTTCTGAGCTGTGCCCAGAGATCAATCTCCCGCCTGAAACTTCTCTAGTTGTATATATCCTTGGTGCCACGCGCTTCTGCCAATAAGTCCTTCACACGATCCAAAGGCGGACCTCTTTGAAAAGAACCTTTCCATGGAACGGAACAGACTGTGATCGGATTCTACAAGCCTTGAAAACAGTGGTCCTTCATACGGTCTGAGCTGGGCTGCATCCTAATCAACATTCTCTAGTAAAACCTTGAACGCCCGTCTTTTTTTTTTTTTTTTTTTTGGCAGTACGCGGGCCTCTCACTGTTGTGGCCTCTCCCGTTGCAGAGCACAGGCTCCGGACGCGCAGGCTCAGCGGCCATGGCTCACGGGCCCAGCCGCTCCGCGGTACGTGGGATCCTCCCAGACCGGGGCACGAACCCGTATCCCCTGCATCGGCAGGCGGACTCCCAACCACTGCGCCACCAGGGGAGCCCAAACGCCCGTCTTAAAACACTCCCTTTGGAACATTCCCCTTTCCTTTCTGGGTCCTAGACTTTGGTTTTCTTAACAAAGGAGACAGCAATTTCTGGTGCAGATACTAATCAGTAGTACATGGAACAATCCCCAGTGGTCTTATGCAGTCAGAATTCTCCTTATAATGTCTCCAGTTTCCCTTAGGAATCTATGTCCTAAAAATCTGTATCCTTCCAACAAGGGGGAAAAATAAAAGCAAACATATGGAAGCAGAAACATGAAATGGAGTTGAGTTGACCAAGTTGACAACAGTACAGGGTAATTCAGAACCTTTTGAAAATGTAAAGGCAATGGTCATGCCTTGCTTAGCACTTATTAAGAGTTAAAAGCTAAACATATTGACTTGGGACTTCCCTGGTGGTCCAGTGGCTAAGACTCCGCACTCCCAATGCAGGGGGCCCAGGTTCGATCCCTGTTCAGGGAACTAGATCCCACACGCTGCAACTAAGAGTTCACATGCCGCAACTAACTAAATAAATAAATATTTAAAAATAAATAAATATATTGACTTGAGTATAATCAACCGAGAACTCATCTGCCACTTCGTATACCTCCTTTTGGCCGCCAAAATATAGTAGTTTTATCGTTTACCCCTTTCCCTCACATTTCAATCTAAGGTCCTAGAACTCAGGAGAATTAAGTACTATTGTGCAGCACATTGCAAATAAAGGTTTGCAGCGAGCAAAAGTTGGCCTTCCTAACAGTTTACTAGCTTTGGACATTGTCCATTTTTGAGAGAGCAGTTGCTTTTGTTCGATTGTTTGTTGTATTTTGTTTTTAACTTCCTGAATTACATACAGCACTGCAGGTAACAATATATTCCCAAAATTTGTATGTGAGACTTTTTTTTTTAACCAAATCACATTTTAAGTGCACTAAGATGGTCATTAATTATAAACGCTTTCAACTAAATGGGGATTCTTCGTACACCAATTTTCATAAGGTGACCCACGTCTGTAATAGGTGTTTGAGGAATACTTGTCAAACCCTATACGGAATTATTAGTGTCGGGATACGCTTTTACTTACTTCAAATGTATCGTTAAGGTTTCTTATTAACGAGAGTTATCAAAACTGGGCCACAGCAAAAAGTGAACTAGAATTGAGAGGTCTTTCAGGAAGAAAGGAGCAGAAATGGAAAGTGTAACCCCCGGAGCCCAAATGACAGGAACGATGCGGCCTTGGGGACAGGCCTTTGGATGGCGGCCAACACAGCCCTGCCCACAGATGCCACTGACCATGAAATACAGAGGTACAGGGCCAGCTCCAACTGGAGAGAGTAACGCGGCCCAGCCCCCAGCTGCCAGGGGAAGCACCGTGGAAGAATGCTCTCTTCCTTCTTAGTATGGAGGACGTGAAAACTGCTTAGGTGGCTTTTAAACACATTAACCCACCCCTGAAACTCCTGAAGTATTAAGTTGGACGTCCGTATCTATTCCTTTCTGTTACGGAACCAAGGAATAATACGGCCCGCCTCGTAGCCTGAAAAAGTGTGCCTTAGTATCTGTTAGAAAAATGACCCTCCAAAATAAAAGTTAATAGTGCTCTATTTCTTGTCACACTGTTATAATATTTTAACCATGAAAGGAATTTAATTTAGAGTAAGTAATGCCACTGTCACTTAAATATATGAATGATAAAAGAAACGTGAGCTGTTCTAATTCCATAATTCCCGAGTAATGACAATTAATGAAACCCTCTTTCCTAGTAGGAGTTGTTTTCGGCAGCAGATAAAGGAGCTGCCGAGCCTTTTAGGATGTGCTCTCACAAACGAATTGCTTCTCTCTTCATCATTATCCAAAATATAATTAAAAGATGACATTTAAAACAAACTAATAGTCAAACAGTATCCCGCCCTCAGAGGAAAAGCAGCTGAGAAGCAACACTCTGCCTCCACTGAGGGCTGGTAGAAACTGCTGGAGAAAGCCCACTGCCCAACATCTGCCTTCTGTGCTGCACCTGTCCGCCTGGAGCATCAATCCCACCTGTCAATACACGAAAAGATGCATGAGATTATCACTGGCTGCTATTGCGTAGACAGATATTAATTGGGTTGTTTTACCGCTGTGGACATGTTCTCTGACCTTTCCAAAAAGAAAACAAATCAATAGGAGTATCTTATACAGACTTCTATTTTCTTCCTCAGCTTGCTCCAATAGTCTAAAATTCAGAGTTACATGTTTATGGTCTTTACTGTTTTAGACCATCTATCTAGTGACTATCTACATGCAGAGAAAAATCAGCCTTTACTGTTATAGCCCGAACACAGTTCAGTAGCCTTTAGGACCTCTTGGCTGCGTGGCTTGTGGGATCTTAGTTCCCCGACCAGGGATCGAACCCGGGCCCTCAGTGAGAGCGCCAAGTCCTAACCACTGGACCGCCAGGGAAGTCCCGAAGCCAAGTTATTTATCAAAACGCAAAAGATTTCTGAGCAAAAGCCAAACAGCTTGATCCGGTCTATCCGCAAATATCTTAAGGACAAGTTATCCAAAACGTCCTTGGCGAGCTGCTTGAGTCACGCTTTCCTCCTTATTTTCAAACCGTAACCCCATCCTCTGTCCCCTCATTGGCACCCCACAGTGTTCTCTCTCGTAGGAAGCCAAAGTAATCAGGGCTTGATTGGAGGCCCGGGGCCAATGTCCACCTTGGAACTGTCCAGGGCCTGACGCGCTCAGCTGTGGGCACTACTTACAACAAACTTGAACAAATACGGCTCAGGACCTAACACAACCCTAAAGGGATACTGCTCGTTTGCACTGTAAGGGAATGTGTGCACAGTGCTAACATTACACGATGTCACATATTGTCTCCCCACTGTATGAAAGCCAGGGATGTAATAATCATTCGAATATAACAATAATAAGCCCCTAATAGTATTAAGAACACACTGAATGGCTTTTTTTTCTATCAACATATGATAATATACATCATTCCAGAAGCTTTTGGTCTATGGATATGGTTTAAAAACAAACAAACAAAAAACAGGAGATACGGCAAAACCACCACTGAAAGGCCAATCTGCCTATGACCCGAGAGGTCAAAAGCAAGGGTACCAGATGTCCTTCCATGGGTGAATGGCTACACAAATAGTGGGACATCCATGCCACAGAACACTGATCCATACAACACAAAGAAATGGACTTTGTAGGGACAAATGAAGCAACTTTCGTGAATCTACAGAGAGTTATGCCCAGTGGAAAACACCAATCCCAAAAAAGGGTATATACTAATGATTCAATTGCTATAACATTTTAAATAACAGAATTTTATAAATGGAGAACAGATTGGTGACTGCTAAGGGTCAGGGACAGCAGATATGGGTGAGGGCGAACATGATTATAAAAGGGTAACAGGAAGGATCCTTGTGGAGATGGAGCTATTTTGTATCTTGCCTTTGGTGGTGAATAGGTGAATCTACACGTGATAAAACTGTATAGAACTAAATATACAAACAAATGAATCCAAGTCAAACCGGGAAATGTACATAAGATCAATGGATTGTGTCACCGCCAATAACCTGGTATAGCTGGACTATAGTTTGGCAAAATGTTATCATTGGGGGAAAAAGGATTATGGTACACAGGATCTCTCTGTTCTTATAGCTGCAAGTGAATCTACTATTATCCCCCAAAATTTCAATTTAAAAAGAAAAAGAAAAGAAAAAGCAAGGGCAGCTCTATACATTTGTGAAGGGTGAAATCCTGCTCTCCCCATCGTGGCAGTCTGGTAAATCCTTCCTAACTGGGCTGTCTACAGTTCTGACAGGTCAAGTGAGGCCCCTTGACACTCACCCGGCAGGGGGATGCCAGTGCCCTACGCCCCTCTCACTCTTTACCCCTTTCCCATTAACCTACCCAGGTCACATCCAACTATTACTTCTATACCAAGATGCACCATGAATAAAGGGGAACTTTTTTACTTGATAAATAGTATTGACTGGATCCCTGAATGAAGAAATTTTCATGCCTTTTCTCCCAACATAAATCTGAGCTCCCCTGGGGAATCTGCTCTTGCCCTGTCCCCTTCCTTTTTCTGGACATTTCTGGGCTCTCAGAACCTGATGGAGAAGAGGGGACGGGCAGGAAACAGACTCATTTTCTGGGTCAGGGCAGCCTGTGTACAAATAGGCAAGACAGTTCTTTAGCGGGAGGGTTCTGCTTGCTGGGAGGAATGTAGAAACTGGGTAGAGAAAATTCTCTCAGTAAGTAGAGGCCAGGTGTTCCGTTTCTAGGAAATCCCCAGGAGTGAGTGTCCAAGAGAGGAAGGAAGCCGGCCCTTCCGTGCTCCACAAGGGCCTGGTGATGGGCCCCTCCCCACACGACGCAGCCCCTGGCCTTCGGTAGAGCTTGGAGATCTGAGAGAGTCGCTGCAGACGGACAGGGGCTGTGTCTTCCTCAGAGCAGAACGGGGCCCTGTGGGAGTTTTTCCCTAGTCACCACCGTTAATCTAAAGAGCAGACAGGTTGCGGGGCTTCCCTGGTGGCGCAGTGGTTGAGAATCTGCCTGCTAATGCAGGGAACACGGGTTCGAGCCCTGGTCGGGGAGGATCCCACATGCCGCGGAGCAACTAGGCCCGTGAGCCACAACTACTGAGCCTGCGCGTCTGGAGCCTGTGCTCCGCAACAAGAGAGGCCGCCATAGTGAGGCCCGCGCACCGTGATGAAGAGTGGCCCCCACTCGCCGCAACTGGAGAAAGCCCTCGCACAGAAACGAAGACGCAACACAGCAAAAATAAATAAATTAATTAATAAACTCCTACCTACCCCCAACATCTTCATTAAAAAAAAAAAAAAAAAAAGACTTCCCGACAGCCAGATGTGGTATGTGGGAGAAAGACAGGCATCAACATCAGGGGTGACACGGAAGCTTTAAAGATAAATAAATAAAGACTAAAGAGCAGACAGGTTGGGAGCGCTGACTCTGCACCCAGCCCCGTCCTGCCGCCCCACCCACCAGCCGGACGACCCTGGGCCCGTTATTCCTTTACTGTCTCTCTGGCTCCACGTCTCTGTCTGTAAAGTTGGGACAGTCAACAGAACCCCCTCGTGGGGCCTTCGTGAGGCTCCTGTGAGTTATTAGTTAGTACCCAAGAGAGGCCTAGAGCAAAGGAAGGGCTCTGCAGGTGCTCGTGACGGTCACCACCCAGGTCTGCGGAGACGCAAACCCAGAAAGCAGCAAAGATCAGGCTCCCCTGGACCCTTCACTGCGAGCAAGTAGCTCACGTCAGAGGCCAACAAATCCTCTCATGTTCGCGGAGGTACTCTTGTTGTTTCAGTAGAATGTTAAATGGGATATCCCCACGGTGGGCAGAGGTCCCAGAGGCTGAGACAGGTGGGTGGTGGACATGCCAGGGGACAGTGGGATGGGTCTGCTCCCCACGCCTCCGCCACCTCCACGCTCTGTCAGGAAAGCTGAGAATCCGCTGTGCTCTTGGAGACACGAGCTCTGTGGAGAGTCACGTCCTGTTACCGCTGCCCCTTCCTCCCTCCCAGGGGAGCTGGGGAGTGACCCCCCCCTCAAGGAAGTGGGGCAGGGGTTAGCAAACCACCTAGAGAACTTGGCAAGTGTCTCCTTGGGTCTGGGGGACCTAGAGACTACCCCTCACCCACACCTGAAAACCTATAAAGGCCGAACACTGAATGGAAACGGCTGTGGTCCTGGGCAGGAAAACAGGTCTGTGCTGGACAACAGAATTGTGAGATTCCTGTAGCCCAGGTGGGCCCTCAAGCTCGAAAAGCACCCCACCCCCAGGTCCTGGAGTGCATGAGCTGACCTCAGCAGCACCAGCCTATAAACACACCACTGAATACAGAGACCCAGCCATCAGCCAGGTAGGACGTCACCCATTCCTGAAGCCTTCAGTCCCCACTAGTGGTGAATCGCTAAGGGATCCGCCAAGCACCCCCTGAGAAAAAAGCCAGCATCTGGACACTGGTCCCTCCCAGAAGTCACACTGCCAGATCCCAGCTCCCAGCTCTGCAGTGACAGAGGCCCCTCCCTGGCCATCGCCTCGCTCCTCCCCTCTGAGCCCAGCCCTCTCTCCCTGTGCTTTCCCTCCCCCATCACCACCCTTCCAGCTTCCACCCCGGGGCCGTACTCTGAGCTGAAGGAGGGGAAAAAGCTGTCAGTTGGATGGAAGACAGAAGCTTTGCCATTAGTCTGGACTGTACTTGAAAGTGACCAGGAAAGCTATGGATCTGCTTGAAATCTCACTCTGGATGAGGAAGAACGGTTAGACAGAACTTGCTGAAGGCAGTGGTGTGAAAAACAAAACAATTTTAGAAGTTTACATCTACTGAGTCCAGCTCAGTGACTTCATGTTGTAAACGGTTTGCTTATCCTTCCCTCTCCTCGCCCGCAACCCAACGGCCCTGTTCGGTTCTCTTCCTTTGTGCTTCCCAACCCAGCACCCCTGCTCTTGCTTCCTTATGCCTCTAGGTCACACATACGTATCTGAAATATTTAAATATTTTACTCCTGACCCCAGTGAGAGTAGCGTATAATATTAAACTGAATAGAAATGACGGGGAATAGACCAAGGAAACAGAAGAATGGGGATGAAACATGACCAGTTTCTCCATTCTTCTTCCCAAGGAATCCGATGCATTTTTAACCATTTGGCTATGGAACCTGAGAGATAAAACAGATGGAGGGGAACTTAAACGGACATGGGAATAGAGCTGGATAAAAATAAGATATCGGTTGGCAAAGCTAAAAACACAATCCCACGGGTCTAAGCACACGAAACGTCTATAACATCATGTATTCGTCAGATAGACCAAATTGGTAGTCGGAACCATGACACAGATTGTCTCTTCCGTCAATAAACTCTGGCAAGTCACATCTAGGCCATAAGAAGGATCTCTGTGCGGGGGAAATGCTATGTGAAAACCAACCCGTGCGTCATTCTCATCTTCCTGGACCCTCCCAGCAGAGCCGGGTGGTCATGTGACCGTGCTGCAGCCAATGGAACTGAAGCAGGCAGAAGCGAGACCCCTCCCCCCCAGCCCCCTTGGAGACCCTCCAGCTCTCCCGTCCTCTGCTATGGGGACCGTGGCAGCCACATGTTCCAGATGTTATCACTGTGGCTCTCTCTGACTGACACACTTTCAATGGATTAAGCCACTGAGATTTCAGGGGGTCCTCTGTTAGCTCTGCACGGCTGGGCCTATCCTGATGATTAATCAGCCCTAACATTTGGACATGACAAAGGAATCTGCAGAACCTCTGATTGGTACCAAACTGAGGATCAATGCCACTTTTCCTTGTCCTATAAAAATAATTCTGCTAGCTCAGTATAAACATTTCATATAAACTGGAAGAGATTTATAGAGAGCCTACCACTTATAAATTGTTACTACGAAAATGGTGTTCCTACACTGTGCAAAGGTTCAGTAAACAAGAATTTGGCTAAAACATAAGGAAAAACACCCCTTGAATGTCTAAGGAAGTCAGCACTAAAACAGGTGACCCAGAGAGGTTAGGGAACAAGAGACCCTAGTCAGGGAACTAAGATCCTGCATGTCACGAGGCATGACAAAAAAGAAAAAAAAATTACCAAGGGAAAGAAAGGATTTCTAAGAACTCCTAAAAGTATGTTTGTTTGTTTGTTTGTTTTAACAAAAAAAAGCCTTTAAGAACCCGAGCTTGTCTTTGGTGTAATTTTATCAGGAAACAAGCAGGTACATGGCCATCACTCTTCCTGCTAAACAGCATCTGTCAGAAGTAAGCCTCCCTTGCCTCCCTTGGAGGGGAGCAGCCACATCCATCATTCAGTGACCAATCCAAACCCATCAGGACGCTCAATATATTCTGATTCACTAACATACATATCTGTCGATATTTTCTCATTTTTAGTTTTAATAAATGTATCATGAATTTTTTAAAATAAATTTATTTTATTTACTTTTGGCTGCGTTGGGTCTTCATTGCTGCTCACGGGCTTTCTCTAGCTGTGGCAAGCGGGGGCTACTCTTCATTGCAGTGTGCGGCTTCTCATTGCGGTGGCTTCTCTTGTTGCGGAGCATGGGCTCTAGGTGCGCAGGATTCAGTAGTTGTGGCACACGGGCTCAGTAGTTGTGGCTCGCGGGCTCTAGAGCGCAGACTCAGTAGTTGTGGCGCATGGGCTTACTTGCTCTGCGACACGTGGGATCTTCCCAGACCAGGGATCAAACCCGTGTCCCCTGCACTGGCGGGCGGACTCTCAACCTCTGCGCCACCAGGGAAGCCCTATCATGAATTTTTAATCAATATTTTATTTCCTTTGGGGGCTCTATTTCTTTGCAAACTTATCCTCCACGTGTTATCTATTCTCAGGAACTCGAGGTAATTTGAAAAATATGGCTTTATCATTTTTCACTCATCAAACTGGCAAACATTGCAGTCTGACAATGAAAAATGCTGGCAGGAAGGTGGACAAACAGCAAGTTCACACACTGCCGCCAGGGGCGTCAGTCCCATCTGTGATGTCTTATTTCCTGAGATGGCATTTTGAACAGAGTATCTACTATATTATTCTCTAGACTCTGTAGAACGCTTAAAAGTTTTCTTAATAATAACTTAAAAAAATTTTTATTGGAGTATACTTGCTTTACAATGTTGTGTTAGCTTCTGCTGTATGATGAAGTGAATCAGCTATACATATACATCTATCCCCTCCGTCTTGGACCTCCCTCCCACCCACCCCCGATCCCACCCACCTCGGTCGTCACAGAGCACCGAGCTGAACTCCCTGGGCTATGCCGCAGGTTCCCACTAGCTATCAGTTTTACACATGGTAGTGTATCTATGTCAAACCTAACCTCCCAGTTCATCCCACCCTCCCCTTCCCGCCGTGTCCACACATCCGTCCTCTGCATCCGCATAAGATGTGCTCTTCCAGGACAGGGACAGAACCGCTCTCGTCCTCACACCCCGCCAAATACAGAGAAGTCACTACGCAAGCTCGACCTAAGAAAGCAAGAGACATAAGTGCTTTTCTAATGGGGCAGCTTTGAACTGGATGTGGATGTTCCCAGCAGGAGCCACAACCAAGACGGGAAGTGTGACCATCTGGGTACCAGTGGCCACCACAGCCTCTTCTGACATGCCTGCGCTCAGGCCTACAAACCTGAATAAAAGCATTCTTAAAAAAAACCACCACCACCACCACCAATGCAGCACGATGCTCCCTCTCTGAACTAACTTTACGACCCTCAGGTTCTGCTTAACGCTTGCGGGCAGCAGGGCCCCGGAGCACCTCTCTGTCTTTGGTCAGGAGGAACTGTCGTCCACTCCCCCCACCCACCGAAAACTGCTAACAGCCTGGCATTGTGGGGAACTGGCCAGGACTATTTGGCAGGAAGACCCCAATCTTGGTCACTCTATTTGACAGGAAGCAAAATTGAATTTAAAGGAAGTCACCTAGGGTCACCTACGGCTTCTGAGCTTGAATTAGCTCTTCTAATCTCATTTGCTTGTTCAAAGCAACACAAGAAAACTATGAATAGACAAATCATCTACCGTCTCAATGTAGCTCAACATTAAGACCACAGTCAGATCCACCCAGTGAGACGAAATGGAATAAACACTGTGGTGGTATCAACAGCCAGACAACTAAATTTGATAACACAATGGGACCCTTATTTTATTTCAGTTTTAAAAAAAATGACATAGGGGACTGGGCTCAGAGAGTCCTATAGTAGAGAAAAAGAGGATACTTGGATACAGAGCAGCTCCTTTGTTAGACACACCTCCTTATGGGGCCCTGGGTACAGGATCAATGGATTAATTTCCACGTCCAGGCTTCACCCAGCAAAGTGTCCACTTCCTTCAACCAATGTGCATGTTTAAAGCTCTCCCTTGAAAATGTTCCGTGTGCTGCTTCTAGCATATTTTACGTCTTCCCTTCTGGACAAGCTTCTTGAAAGGGCAGTTTACACTCACCGTTTCCAATCCTCAGCCCCTGTTGACTCCTCAGTACGATCCGGTTTAACAGCACTCTGGCTTCTACGACACCATTCTATTAGGGTTACCTTCGCAAACACTGACAAGAGCCCCACCTGCCAAAAGCGGCCTCCTAGGGCCGACGTCTCAGTCAGTTCAGGCTGCTGTAACAAAGTACCGTCAACTAGGTGGTTTATAAACAATAAACATTCATTTCTCTCAAGTCTGGAAGCTGGGAAGTCCAAGGTCAAGGCACCAGCCTATTCAGGGGCCCACGCTCTGGCCCATCCTTCAGTGCTGGTGTTCATCAGGCAACCACTCTGCCTCCCGTCCTTCCCGCTCTGTGTTCCCCTAGGTAATTACACAGAATCCCATTCTTTTATCACCTGATCACTCCCAAGCCTCTCTCTCCAGACCCGACCTCTTGCCAGAGCTTCAGATTCATCTACCCAAACACCTGCCAATGGGCCACAACCAAGTGATATCAACATTTCCAAACCTGAACTCACTGTTCTCCCCACCGACGCAGAGCCCACTTCTCCAAAGCTGAAAACCCCGGTCTGTGACACACATGCCCCACCAGTCGCCCAAGAAAGAAACCCGAGAGTCACCCATGACTCCTTGTTGCAAAACTGCAACTCCGACCTCCATTGTTACTGCCTCTGCCCTTATGCAACCTCACACTGGCCCCCTGGATAGAGCAACGGCCATCTGGCTAGTATCCCAGCCTCATTCTAGAGCCAGCACAGTGTCATCCACGTGGCCCAGAGCTGACTAAAATGCACACACGACCGTGACTCTGCTCTGGAAAGCTCTCCAGTTTAAATATCAATAGTTAAAGGTGAAGCTGATTACAGAGCAGCACCCAAGACTCCCCACCCCTGATTCCACCCCTCTGCCTCAGCAACTCCGGCCCCATCTTCCTTCACAAGTTATGCCCTAGGACAGCCTCATCCAACAGAGATATAACACAGGCCATATAGGTAGTTTTAAATTTTCTAGAAGCCACACTGAAAAGCGGGGGGGAATAGGTGAAATTAATTATATTAATATACTTAATCTAATATATCTAAAAGATTCATTTCACCAAGTAATCAATATTTTTTTAAAGTATTAATGAGACTGGTTACATTCTTTTTTTGAACTAGATATTTGAAACCTGGTATATACTTCACACTTAAACAAATCTCAGTCTGAACTGCATTCCATGTGCACAATAGCTACACGTGGCCAGGGGCTACCATGTTGGACAGTGCAGCTCCAGCACCAACAAGATGGCTGATACATTTCCCCATATATCCTGCTCTTTCAAGCCTTTGTTCTTTTTTCCAAACTTACTCATATTCATCTTTTGAGAGTCGGCTCAGACAGCCCTTCCTACCTCCCAAGCTATGCCAAGTACAGACTCATATTCCATTCACTGCTTGGGCTAGCCACCGTCCAAACACTGAATTCATCTACCTACACGTCTGTCTCCAACACTAGAATACTAGTTCCTCCAGAGCAAAAGCCTACCAGATTTATTCTCTTCTATACCCCAAGCACCCTGCAAAAAGCTTGTACATAGTAGCAGAGAATTAAATCTTCATTGAATTAAAATGATTCAGAGTAGCACAGGCACCACTGAAATCACAGTTGTATGTTTAAATTCTGGGTTCTGATTTGCATTTCTCTAATAATAAGTGATGTTGAGCAGCTTTTCATGTGCCTCTTGGCCATGTGTATGTCTTCTCTGGAGAAATGTCTATTTGGGTCTTCTGCCCATTTTTGGACTGGGTTTTTTTTTTTTGATATTGAGCTGCATGAGCTGTTGTCTTTTCATCTTGTTTGTGGCTTCCTTTGCTGTGCAAAAGCTTTTAAGTTTCATTAGGTCCCATTTGTTTATTTTTGTTTTTGTTTCCCATTACTCTAGGAGGTGGGTCAAAAAGGATCTTGCTGTGATTTATGTCACAGAGTGTTCTGCCTATGTTTTCCTCTAAGAGCTTTATAGTGTCTGGCCTTACATTTAGGTCTTTAATCCATTTTGAGTTTATTTTTGTGTATGGTGTTAGGGGGTGTTCTAATTTCATTCTTTTACATGTAGCTGTCCAGTTTTCCCAGCACCACTTATTGAAGAGGCTGTCCTTTCTCCACTGTACATTCCTGCCTCCTTTATCAAAGATAAGGTGACCATATGTGCATGGGTTTATCTCTGGGCTTTCTTTCCTGTTCCATTGATCTATATTTCTGTTTTTGTGCCAGCACCATATTGTCTTGATTACTGTAGCTTTGTAGTATAGTCTGAAGTCAGGGAGTCTGATTCCTCCAGCTCTGTTTTTCTTTCTCAAAATTGCTTTGGCTATTCGGGGTCCTTTGTATTTCCATACAAATTGTGAAATTTTTTGTTCTAGTTCTGTGAAAAATGCCATTGGTAATTTGATAGGGATTGCATTGAATCTGTAGGCTGCTTTGGGCAGTATAGTCATTTTCACAATATTGATTCTTCCAGTCCAAGAACATGGTATATATCTCCATCTGTTTGTGTCATCTTTGATTTCTTTCATCAGTGTCTTATAGTTTTCTGCATACAGGTCTTTTACCTCCTTAGGTAGGTTTATTCCTAGGTATTTTATTCTTTTTGTTGCAATGGTGAATGGGATTGTTTCCTTAATTTCTCTTTCTGATCTTTCGTTGTTAGTGTATAGGAACGCAAGAGATTTCCATGCATTAATTTTGTATCCTGTAACTTTACCAAATTCATTGATTAGCTCTAGTAGTTTTCTGGTGGCATCTTTAGGATTTTCTACGTATAGTATCATGTCATCTGCAAACAATGACAGTTTTACTTCTTCTTTTCCAATTTGTATTCCTTTTATTTCTTTTTATTCTCTGATTGCCGTGGCTAGGACTTCCAAAACTATGAGGTATCAACTCACACTGGCCATCATCAAAAAATCTACAAACAATAAATGCTGGAGAGGATGTGGAGAAAAAGGAACCCTCTTGCACTGTTGGTGGGAATGTAAATTGATACAGCCACTATGGAAAACAGTATGGAGGTTCCATGAAAAACTAAAAATAGAACTACCATGTGACCCAGCAATCCCACTACTGAGCATATACCCAGAGAAAACCATAATTCAAATAGATACATGCATCCCAATGTTCACTGCAGCACTATTTACAATAGCCAGGTCATGGAAGCAAACTAAATGTCCATCAACAGTTGAATGGATAAAGAAGATGTGGTACATATATATAATGGAATATTACTCAGCCATAAAAAGGAATGAAATTGGGTCACTGTAGAGACGTGGATGGACCTAGAGACTGTCATACAGAGTGAAGTAAGTCAGAAAGAGAAAAACAAATATCGTATATTAACGCATATATGTGGAATCTAGAAAAATGGTACAGATGAACTGGTTTGCAAGGCAGAAATAGAGACACAGACGTAGAGAACAAACATATGGACACCAATGGGGGAAAAGGGGGTGGGATGAATTGGGAAATTGGGATTGACATATATACACTAATATGTATAAAATAGATAACTATTGAGAACCTGCTGTATAGCACAGGGAACTCCACTTTGCTGTACAGTAGAAACTAACACAACATTGTAAAACAACTATACCCCAATAAAAAAAAGAAAATTCTGGGTTCCTGGGTGAACATTTTATATTCTTGGTTAACAAAAAAGGATGGAAAGACAGACTGCAAACATACTCAATCCTTTTATAGGACATATTCATACATACGCAATCTCTTTCAATGCAGAGCCTACTTATGAAAATATTCACCTGTGGCATACTGTGAGTAGAATAAAGAAATTCAAATTTTGAAGTTAAAAGGGATCATAGTATGATCTAGTTATTTTATGTATAAAGAGAAAAGAGGTGAAATAATTTAAATGGCAAATACAAATGTACACAACTACCTAATGCAGAACCAGCACCGTAACCACACGCCCGGGTCCCTAGAGTTTTCCACTGCACCACTCTGCTTGTGTGGTCAACTGTTGATGTTAATCAAATAGAATCTGTCATTAAAATCCATTTAACATTAGAGAAAACCCGTACAGTTGAAAATCTAGCTGTCAAACTCCTTTCAAGATGGCATGGCCAGGAATACACCGCTCAACAAACCCTCCTCGCGCTGCCCCTCTGGTCACAGACCCATGGGGCCATGTGCCCAGTTCTAGCCAAGGAAACGTGTGGGAGTGGCTCATGTCCCCTCGGGGGTGAGGCATTTAAGAGGAGGTGTGCCACCTCCATGTGCCTCCCCCCAGTCACAGGCTGGGAGGGGTCTGTCATGCCGAGCTACCAGACGGAGGGGTCGGGCCCGACAAGAGCAAGAAATAGACTCTGGCTGTGCTGAATTATGGGGATTTCGAGGTTGTTCTTCAGTCACGGCAGATCATACTTAATTAGCCTGACTAATAACTGACAGAAGACTAAAGTACAGATCTAAGAACCTGTACCTTGAAATTCAGTACTGTGGCAAATGTAATTAATATTACTCTAAATTACTAAATACGAATCCACTTTAAAATATTTCCTGCTACTATTTTATTTTAAAATGACATAATGAACTATACATTAAATGTAAGACGTAGCAGGTGTAAAATACGGTTAAAGGCATAAAATTGTCAATGTGGAAAACACACAGCCAAAACCAAACACTGAATCAGGATTTTAGCACCGATTACTTTTTCTAAATACTGGTCATAAATATCCTCGTGAAGAGGCTATACCAGTCAAGGTCACTGTCTGAGGCTAGGACCTAAGGTTTTCTTTCCACATGGGACATCATTCCACGAGGAATTCCTACTGGCAAAATTCTCATGGAATTTTAAGGAGGCTTTGGGGGAGGATTAATGATGTACAGTTTGAATCTCCTGACTGTACGTATAGGGATGTCAGTGTAAGATTGTATCGAAACATTTGGAAAGAGTTTATAGTTGGCATCAATTTTAGAGAAAATTGTCTTCACCAGGCAGAGCTGCTCACAGCAATACATAGTTATTTTGCAAACTGAAAGCATGATTACCTTGTGTTTCAGCCAGAAGAGTTTCAGCCAATTGCAGGGTGAATACTCTGAATGTCTGAATTTTTAATTCATACTGAAAAACTTTTGGACATTTAGAACAGACTTTCATAGATGTTTAGACTTTTAACTGCTGATAACCCTTTCTAAATAATGGACTGAACTAGGTAATTCCCCAATACTATTACAGAGTAACTAATTATGCAAGGCAAGGCTCCCCACACCTCTGAGACGATCCAGACTTGTGTCTTTTTAATGTTCCTCTGAAGTACATTTCCTTCCATTAAAAATGTGTACTTGGTTGGAAAGAACTTCATTATAATTCACACAACTTGTTTTAACTAGATGGTTGGCAGATTACTTGTGCTTCATTTAAGAGTTTGGCTGAGTATTTGTGAATGTGCAATACACAGAATTTTCTAAAAATCAAAACATATCTGGGACTTTCATAGGTTCACTTTATCTTATATTTTCCCTATCCTTGATTTTTATTAACTTTTATTGTTTCCTATTTTGCTGTATTGTGTGTTTTCCTGTAAGCATCCTCACACCTGTAACATGGGAGAACAGAGATGACCAAATGAAGAGATAAAATATCACATCTTACCTAGAGATAGATTTTTAAAATCTAAAATATACCTCAGTGCTTCCCTGGTGGTGCAGTGGTTAGGAGTCCACCTGCCAATGCAGGGGACACGGGTTCGAGCCCTGGTTCAGGAAGATCCCACATGCTGTGGAGCAGCTAGGCCTGTGTGCCACAACTACTGAGCCTGCGCTCTAGAGCCCATGAGCCACAACTACCAAGCCCGCGTGCCTAGAGCCCATGCTCTGCAACAAGAGAAGCCACTGTGATGAGAAGCCCAAGCACCACAACTAGAGAAAGACTGCGTGCAGCAACGAAGACCCAGTGCAGCCAAAAATAAATAAATAAAATAAATTTAAAGAATAATAATAAGTAAATAAAATATACCTCATAGAATCATGTCTTCTGATTCTTAGTGTTTGTAATGGTTTATAAAGCCTTCCCCATCCTGGGGACTTGGAGGAACCTTGATTGGGGCCCAAGTGACAACTCAGATGGCAATGAGCCCCAAGGACTCAGCATTCATTTGTTCTGGTGGACGGCTGCTGAAATAGACTGGCTCAACCGAACTGCTTCATAAATGGGAGTTACCCTGACAATCGCCATCATCCTCGTCACCCTGGCCGGCCCGCTGCCCTCCCAGACACACAGAAGAACCTCCCAGAAAAGAAGCTCGAGGCAAAACCAGGAGTAGAAGGGGGCTGAGGCAGCAGCCGGAGCAGAACGACAGGCGAACCCCAGACGGAGTCAGAGTCACACTAACACGTGAAGGTGTACCCCTTCCCTGGCTGGTCCCCCTTCCATCCTCCACCGCACGTCGAATGTCACTTCTTCAGGAAGCCCTTCTATGACCTTCTGCACTGGGGTAAATTCCCATCCAATACTTCCACAGAATTCTGTATTGTCTTTTTTGTTATATTCAGGTATTCATTATGCCCCTACTATGTGCCAGGCACTGCTCTGGGCAATCATTATGCCCCTACTATGTGCCAGGCACTGCTCTGGGCAATCATTATGCCCCTACTATGTGCCAGGCACTGCTCTGGGCAATCATTATGCCCCTACTATGTGCCAGGCACTGCTCTGGGTATTCATTATGCCCCTACTATGTGCCAGGCACTGCTCTGGGTAATCATTATGCCCCTACTATGTGCCAGACACTGCTCTAGGCATTCATTATGCCCCTACTATGTGCCAGGCACTGCTCTAGGTAAGCACTGTGCCCCTACTATGTGCCAGGCACTGATCTAGGTAATCATTATGTCCCTACTATGTGCCAGGCACTGCTCTAGGTAATCATTATGCCCCTACTATGTGCCAGGCACTGCTCTGGGTATTCATTATGCCCCTACTATGTGCCAGGCACTGCTCTAGGCATTCATTATGTCCCTACTATGTGCCAGGCACTGCTCTGGGTATTCATTATGCCCCTACTATGTGCCAGGCACTGCTCTAGGTAATCTGAACACGACGTGAACCAAATTCTGCTCCTCTTCCCAGAGTTCCAGCCTCAGTAATGATCTCACTGTTCACCCAGATGCTCAGAATCTGTCTGGACTCTGTTCCCTCCCTCCCCACATTCAGTGAGTCACTAAGCCTGGCTGATTCTGACCTGGGGATTCTATCTAGAATCTAGCTTCTCTCCATCCCGACCACCAACGCCTAGCACAGCTATCTGTTCTCTCCCTCAGGAACGATTCCCACAGTCCCGAGTCCCCACCATCTCCAACCCACACACACGCCTCCAACTGGAGCTCCTAGGATGGAAATCGCACCAGGAGGCTCCCTTGTGTTCAGTCTGTCTGGGGTCCCCCGTCGTGTCGAGATTTGACACTGGTGATTGCCCTTGGATCCGCCTCCTTCCCAAGTATCCTATACTTGTGCCATGCTGAACTATGTGCAGTTTGCCACATATGATCTATTATGCCCACCAGTGACACCTAACATGGTTCCTGGCACCTCCTATATGCTTAACACATATGTGTTGATTAAAAGAATGAACATCTGAAGATAATCCTATTTGCACACTTTCTGGGCCTCCTGCTTGAATTGTCCTTTATCTGCAACTGTCAATGATCTCAGCACATTTGCATCCCAAACACTTAGCACAGCACCTGTAACCTAGGAAATGCTAAATAACGTTTGTAGCATAAAAGGAGGGACACATGACTGCTGGACAAATCACCTGCCTTAGCTGAGGATGCAGAGTGGAATAAAGCAAGTACAGAGCAATGATTTTCTCCTTTGTGAGGAAGCCCAAAAGCCTTTACAAGTTTCCTTCAGGAACATGAGCTGGGCAGGTCTTGACAGGTAGAATCAGAATAACCTATTAGAGACCCCAGGGAGGAGACATGCCCTTCTTGTTTCATTTTGCTTTAATTCAGCTGATATTGATTGAGGTGCCGTAAAGGTAGCAGCACATAATGGAAACAGAATTGCCTGGGAGTCGGAGGACCAGAAGTAAATTCTAGTACTGGCTCTACCTCTAATTAGCCTCGTGATCTGGATCCAGCCATATCAGAAGCCAGTTCACTCGTGGACCTCCTATTTATGTAAGCAACTGAAATCCCTTTTTCTGCTTTAGTTGGGTTTCTGACTCTCGAAACTAAGAGTGCTGACTAATACCCCATTCTTATTGTCTGTGTGGGTGCATTACCATGTGGGTAAACCAAAAACGGTCTGGGATAAAACATATTTGGATTTCAGCAAAACACGTGGTAAAAGTCTCTCAAGATAGCCTCACAGAAGAGAGCAGGGCCTGACCGTTCACTTAGACGCACCTGAAACTTGTTGAACCAACATATGCAAAATATCCTGATTAACGGACACGCACGCATGGGAAGAGGTCTCCCGCATCATTTTACAAGCCCCTGAACCTGCCCCTCTTCTATATGGGGTTCTCAGCTAATGTAATGAAAGGCATGCTTACCAGACTTGTAGGTCTCTCAAAGCTGGAAGAAATACTTAATGTAAAAATGTACGAGTCAAGATTCAATGGTCTAAAGAGGCCCAAGAGGATGACTTTAATAAGGAGGACAGAGAAAAGGCCCATTTAGGGCCCCGTCTCTGAAATGACCCTTAAGTTTTCCCCCAAATACATATGGAGACATTACCTGGCCTAGGAAACGAGTCTCCTCCGTTTTTCTTTTTGGTTTCTATGGCTTGTAATTAAGTTTCTTGTCTATTTGTGTATTTTATTCTACTTTGAAGATAGGGTATTATTTCTTAATTGTAACTGTTCTTAGAGTTTGTTGGGAAAGTTGCCCATTTGTGATTAATTAGCTTTTTGATTATTCTGTGTTTAAGAGCCTTGAGGCCTTTAGGCACATGCACCTGAAAATTAAAATTTATTAATATCAACATAATGAAATCAAAATGATTTAATGTAACTTTATGATTTATATTTCTTATTTAAATGTAATTTATAGGCTTTCTCCCACTAGCACAACTGCTTTCATTCTCCTTGGCAAGAAAATCTCAAGATTCAAGTCCCTTCTCAATGTAAAAAAAATCTGCACCTTGGCTTTTATTGTTCTTTCTTGCTATTGCTTCCACCCCTCTACTCTTCCTCTGACTTCCTGGTTTTGACCAGCAAGTGCAGCCACGCAGGGTGGGCATGTGGACACTTTCACCCCCTTGCCTCTGGCCCACTGTGTCTCCAGTCCCCTCGGAGCTCAGGGAAGGGGGCAGGGACAGCTCAGGCTCGAACCCTCCTGCTCTCAGCAGCCCCGAGGAGGACAGGCAGCAGGAGAACTCGCATCAGATTCCGGCCCCGAACACGTACATAAAGAAAGCCCCGCACAGAGGGAGGGGCTCCTGGGCGCTTGCCCAGCCGCGACTGGACGGCAGGAGCTCACCGTCTGGACGTGATTTCTGTGAGTTCAGCTGCCCTGGCAGTGCCCCCCAAGGACTCAGGAACAGAGCACGGAGCGCGCTCTCACCCACGAGGTCAGGCTCTGCCCCGCCGTGCACACGCCTGCTCACTCACCCGGCCGGCACTGACGGGCGTCCAGGCGCGCTCGGCACGGGGCTCGCCAAGACGGGCAGCCCTCAGGCCTCGCGCTCAGGCGGCTCAGCCTCCTCCATCCATCCCACAACCGTGACGCGCCCGCAAAGCACAAGGCCCCGGACCCACTGCTCTGGGGGCCTCCGAGAACTTCAACACGAGGGGGAAAGCAGGCTACACTGCAGCAAAAGGAGGGTTCAGAGAGTGCGCCGGCGAGTCTGAAGAGCACAGACTGCCCTGGCTCCGTGACAAGGCTGGTGGGACAGTGTCACGCAGGCAGAGGGACCGAGTGGGACCTCCTGGGGGGCCGCCTACCAGAGCTGCCATCCCTGAAAACAGAGCAGTGCATTTTCACTCTTGAGATAACCAGAGAATCACTAAATTTAAAAAAATTTTTGAAATGAGGCAGAATCTTTGTTTAAACAGAAAAGAGAAAAACCAACCGACCAACCACCCCACCCTTTGCCCCCCTGTCAGACTCTCAGGGTTCCCGCTCTTCCTTGCCGTCTCTCTGTGTAACAAGCTCTGTAATTCCCAGCCCGACTCTGGCAGGCCTCACAAAATGTAAAGCTAAAATTCCAGTCAACGCCACCCGACAGAGCTCCACGTTACATTAGAAAACAAAACTGGGAGACATCATGTATTTTGAGTAAAAGAAAAATAAATAAACCAGAAACCATGTGTATATATAAACACACAGAGGAATATAAATATGCCACGTGCTGGTCTATACAGATGTTGTGCTGTGGATGGCGCTCTCCCCAGTAACCTGTTTTCTAACACGTAGTACGCTGCGGCAGGCATCCACACAAAGCAGCTGCCCACTTTGCCAGGAGATGGTCCTGATGCTCTGCCTACCCTCCTTTTGGCCCCCTGCCTCCAGTCCCGGTGCCAAGCATGACTCATTACCCTCCTGACACCCTTTTCGCACTCGTCAGCTCCTCCCCAGAAAGTCTGTCACCTGGACGTTCCAAGGACCCCATGCCTTATCCTTAAGAACCCACGTCCCCGGCACCCGCCCCCCCCCTCCAGCCTGTCCCCCAAGTTCTGAGCTGCATGCGAAGTGTACAAAACCAGGACCAGTTTGTCCTGCCGTGATCAGCTCGCTTTGCCAATATGCTCACTGAAATTTCCTTGCAACGTTTTCATCAGCTCCATAATGTAAGCCGGGGCCCATGGGTCAGGCAGAGGCCCAGCTGAAGCAGCCGGTCATGCTGGAGCCCATGCCCAGGAAGGCTGAGGTAGGTAGAACTGGGCAATGCTGGGCAGTTAGTATCTCAGGAAGGAAGCATTCACAACAGTTCTGGTTCCGTGAAGTGAAGTCTTGCTCAGGAGGTTACCAGGCTATACCAAGGTCCACTTCTACTCCCTAGGGCTAAAATCGATTGGTTTTTGTTTGTTCCTTTTTTCTTCATCCATGTATCACTGGTTGGCAAACTGCAGCCCTTGGGCCAAATCTAGCCACGCTGACTCACATTTGTTTTGTCTGAGGCTGCTTTCACGCGACAGTGGCAGAGTCGAGCAGTGACAAAGACCAGCTGGAGACCGGCCCACAAAGCTCACGATATTTACTATTTGGCTCTTTCCAGAAAAGGTTAGCTGGTTCCTTCCTACCTCATACTTATCACTAATGCCATTTCTTCCTCCAATTTCTCATTACTAAATTTCTCAATTATAACAATGCCCCTCGTTTCCGATGATGGCAGCAGAACTCAAGCCCTCTTCATTCCCACCCATCCTGCACGTTGCTGCCAGGCGGATCTGACTGCTGACCAAATCCTCTCCAGCCCACACCCATATAAGGACTTACGCGCTCTTAGGTGCCCCCAAAGCCAATTTCCTAATTCTACCTTTCAGGGCCCCCAAGTCACACGTACGCCTCACTCCTCTGCGTCCTTTGGCTGGTGCTCACGTACCCTGGGCTTTCCTCCCCTGCCGTGCAGGCTTCCGGGGCTTCCTCTGCCCGGCCTGCCCCCCGTTGCTCCCACTTCCTGCCCCACATCTTCCCCTGGGCCACAGAGTCCCCACCGGCCACTCTAAGTCCTGTCCTTTTGTTCAATTCATGCTGTCAAGAACTCACTCGCTGCCAGTTCATTTCTGTCTGAACTATCTGCTCATCTTACAGATTCCACTGGTGACAAGAAATAAATCAGGACAAAGACAACAGGAGAGACTCTGCTCAGAGGAATCCATCTGGGGGGTGATCCTCTCTGAGACGTGGTTTCCAAAACCATATGAGATCTCAACACGCGGCCCGCCTACACGTACTCGAGGCAAAACCTATCTCAGCGCACACCGCGCTCAGAGTTTATGTCACATACTTAACTGTTTTCCAGGTACTTCACACTTTGGCCTTTTATCTCCTCAAAGAGTTTAGAAGTTCCCACTGGGATACGGGACATACTCTGCACTGACAGGCAATAAGAAGAGAAACTAAAAAGATAACTAATTCTAAGACACAGAACTATATGCCCCGCTTCAGCAAAACCCAATGGCTTGCTGACTTTCCATAACTACATATGAAAAACCAGAACTCTTAATCACATGCTTACCACATACTATGGATTTGGAAAGGAAAAGGAAACTCCCCCAGTGGGGCATATGCTCTGGCCTGACATCCATTTGGATGGCTGGTCTCTAACAGGCTCAATGTTTATAATTGTACTCCTCTGGAGGCTACTGTACTTTCGAGAAAATAACCAAACCTTGCTGTAAAAACCCTAAGAAAGAGAGGCTAGAAAATTTCCTCCCCTGCTTTGTTCCTCTGCCATCTCCTTGGTCTCCCCTCCACGTGCCATCATGATGTACCAGCGACACCACTCAGCATCTGACCACCGAGCTGGGCCACTGGACAATGAACTTAGTTTAAAAAGTAAGCTCCAGTTGTAAGTTCTGCCTCTCTGGAAAGCTATTATCATTATTCTCTTAAAACCATCGCCAGCTCCCAGCTTCTACCTCGGCTGGCCAATTACTCATTCTTGTCTGGGAACTTTCACGTCTAACTGCTCTTTTAACATAAATGAAAGTACTAAAAATTAATAGGTGGAAGAAGAGATGAAAAGGAACACGCTTCAAACTCATTTATGGCCATTACAAGCCAGAAGGAGCCCAAACGGTAGTCTTTGGAAAAAAAAGAAAAGAGCTTCTTTTTGTATGAATTGGTACAGCACATGTAGGAGACGATACCTCAGACCCCAAAAGGGTCCTGGACACAAACATTTGAGTCATGTGTCCAGTCTGTAAGTCGACGTTAGCCGTCAGGACCACAGTCAACAGGGGAAAGCTGGTCGGGCTTGGCACAGGGAAGCAACCGCTAATGTGTTGGGCTTCATCAATTTTTTGCTGCCAAATTTGGAAACCTGTCTTTGAAAGGCTGTGACCACTGTATTCACAGAGAAGGTAGGTGGCAGAAAGGGGCTGGAGAGGTTAGGTGTGTGTGAGAATCAGTTTCCAGAAAGATCTGAAGCCCCAAACAGCAGTGTGTGGGCGTCCAAATGTGCAAAGCTGGAGAAAAGTGATCCTGGGTTGAAAAATCGAAGCCACTGACAGTAGACACACATCCAGGAATGGGGGGCAGTCTATAAATAGATAGTTAGCCTTTTGTCCTCTCTCTGTGGAAAATTCTGGATTGCCACGAGCCACACCGAAGATGTAATGTTATAGTCAGATCTCCCCGCTCTCTTACTGTCCGCTGGCTTTCAGAGAGGTTTTCCAGCTAGCTGCTTTCACACCTGCCTAAATGATCAACCACTGCAGCAGATGGCTTTTCTCACCATCACCACGTCTGTGAGCTAAATCTGCTCCGTCCCCCAGAGCAGACCCTTCCCAGGTCCAAAGCATCATCACCAACGTGACCGACAAGCATTAAGGATTCCACCTGCCGTCTGTAAATGCCCTTCGGCAGCCGGATACACACGGGGAATCTTCAGGTGGTGGTGAGCGTGCTAGAGACAAGCCAGGGAAGCTTATTCACTGATCCCAACAAGCCCATGGGGAGGGCACTCACAGAACCGCAAACAGAAAACAGCAGGGCCGCCAAGAGGGCTGCCAGCCCAGGGATCGGCGGGACGTCCGCCCAGCCCTGGCAAAGGCCCTCGCTTGCCAGCCGACACCTGAATGCTGGCATCCACTCATCTTGAGAGTTGAGGTTCAGGCTGTGGTTCAAACTCGTGGCGGGGTGCCCTCGTTTCAGCGGGCCTTGCATTTCCATCTGCAGAGAAATTTCCAGTAGGAGATTTACACAGAGCTAATCTACTAAAAGACCTCAAACACTGGGAACCTGCTTTGTTCCTCTACTTCCACCTCAGCCAGAGGAGAGATGACGCCTGTTATACCAACCCCACGGTGCCCTTAGGTGGGCTGGAGAGAAAGGCGGGGGCCGGGGGGAGCAAGTGATAACGGGCCCTGCTGGACGGACAGGTAAAGTCAGGGCGCCCAAACACCTTAGGAGAAATCAAGTTGGCCTTCTGTTCCTCCACCTGCTTCAGTGTCTTCTTCATTTGCTTTAGGCTCAAGAGGGTAAGATATGGCTCTTCCGGCTGCAACTGACAGCAATTAAACTTGAATTTACAAGAGCAAAAGGTTAATTTATTGTAAAACTGTTCAGGTGACTGGTGGAACCCGAAGGGAGCCTCAGGAAAAATTCCACCCGAGAATTACGTATCCTCCTGCCTCTCATCCTGCACCCACTTCCTACCTTCTGTCTAGTCTGTCTGCTGACGCTCAAGTCCCAAGTGGGAGCCACATGGCCACCCGATGCTTCCTGGCTTCCCATCATACAGCTTCAGGCACTGAGAAGGGTCTGTACTGCTTATTGTCTTAAAGCCAAAATTCCTGGTCACAGATTGCCATCGCGCAGCCTGGTCCGGGGCCACTGCTGTCAGCTGTCTGGGATGCACTAGAGCTCAGCCACGATGGGGGTGGGTGTCCTCAGTGGAGCGAAGCAGCCGAGGCAGGATGGGGCTCTGGGGACCACGCTGGAGCCCCTGGGTGCCGTCCCCGAAGCTGCCGGTCAGGGAGGAAGGTCACTGCAGGGCAGATTCAGATGCCGCTGGGCACCCTGCCCACTGCATACGCACTCAGCACTGGGGGCGTCAGGCCTGAGCTGCCAGCCCGCCCCGGCTCATTTTAATGCAACCGGTAACAATGGCACTTCACTGTAAAATGAGAAGCCGGAGACACGAAGGCAGAAACTGCAACTGTCCTGAGCAAATGGACGTGTGCTTGGGTCACCCCATCCGTGAACGGCTCTGCTAAGAAAATGGGGTTAAACAGCTGAAAACAGGGAGGACCTGCTACTCGTGAGGCGCACGCTAACGGCTTTACAGGCGTTACCTTTTTGACACCCCCCAGAGACAGGGGCTGTTTCTTTGGTGGACTAGTTCCGTCCGTTTTCTGAGCCCAGAGCTGGGGGACTCTTCCCCGAGCCCCTGGGGTTCTACCCCAGGTTCTGACACGAGACCCTGCAGGGCGGTGCTCATCTGCATCCCACACCCGTGTGGGCTGAGCCCCTAACCACCCTGAGCCCTTCCTTCGATGGGGGGAGCACGGTTTTCCCGGGTGAGCTCACCCTGTACGTCGTCATCTCTAGGACCCCCGGGCAGCCCACCGCCCAAGAAACTGCAAGCCAGGACCCATCATCGTTCTCTCTCAGGCGTTTGGTTAAAATGCCGCAAGGACAGAAAACGCTTTACTGCAGGTCACTGCAGGGGCAACGCCACGGAGGTCCCAGAGCCACCTGGTCACGCCCCTTTCGCGGCCACCCCTGCATCTATGAACCACTCAGTGTCCTGTGAATACGTTCTAACCCCACCCCCCTTTCTAAAATTTAAGCTAGCCAGAACGGGATCCTAAGGCTTACAGCCTAAGCAGCCTGACTCCGCAAAGACGAGCCCCGGGCCTGCCTGATCTGGAGTCTGCGCCCTTGACCACAGGAGCGGGCGCCTTCCCTGGTCACCACGTGGTGCCAGACAGACCTGGCCCCGCCACGCCACCAGGGGACAGACCTGGTCCCGCCACGCCACCAGGGGACAGACCTGGTCCCGCCACACCACGAGGGGACAGACCTGGTCCCACCATGCCACCAGGGGACAGACCTGGTCCCGCCATGCCACCAGGGGACAGACCTGGTCCCGCCACACCACGAGGGGCAGCCGCTGGGAGGACCAGCCCGGCCTCATCGCGGGAGGCTTCCCCCGCGCCCACGCAGCGCCTGGCCTCACCCCTCTTGGCCGGCTAGGCTGGCCTTGATGTCCCCTGCGTTGTCTGGGAGAGACACTTTTCAGTGTGCTACCTTCCTCCTCAAATCGTATTCAGTCTGCACCTGCTTCGGCAAAATCCCAGGCGGCTGCCAGCAGCCCTGAGAGGAGCAGCACCTCTGTGAGGACCCTGCCAGCCTCCACAGAAGCCTCTTTCTCAAGCTGCCGAAGAAAATGCATCTCCAGAGTGGCCAGAATCTCTCACTGTACCACACACACTCTTCCTGGCTGGAGAAAATAAAGTTGCCTGGAGGAGAGGAGGGAGGGAAAGGGCAGCACAGCCGAACGAGGGAGAACTGGCTCACGTCCCCAACAGGCTTGTTAAACGACGTCAAGTGGCGAAAGTGCTGATGCGAACAATCAGGTAAAAATTACATCTTCATAAAACAACACATTTGCAAAGGACACTGGCCCCAGCACTGCTGCCGCAGCTTGGAACAACTGACATTTGCTTCGGCAAGAATTCTGGATGCCGCTCATCAGCACCCATGTGGAGGGAGGAGAGAAGGCCGAGAGAAGAAAGCCATCCCATAGGGAGAGCCTGAAACCAACACAAACGAACAGGAAGTACAGGCCACGGCTACACCCAAAGTTTAAGTAGGTAGTGACAGCTATTAGAGTCAGACTTGGTCTTTAAGAGTAAAAGAGCAACATAGGATCTCATCAAGGATATTCTGGCACACAGAAGTGGATACATGGCTTTGTACCAGTTTTCCACTTCTGCATGCAATGGCGTCACCACGCCAAAGGGAACCAAACAGGGAGAAATGATCCCGAAGCTGAAAATGCAGCCAACGCTGAGATCTCAGTGGGGAGCTTGGGGAATGCACGTTTTCTAAATGCATCGAATTTAAAAGCTGCGATCAGTTGCTACTAATCCATTACCTCCCTCAGCTAGTAGATGGGCAAGTGGAGGCCCAGAGAGAGAAAACACTTGCCCCAAGGCCATATGCAGTCGGTGGTAGTTTGGCAATTAGAAATCAACCTTGTAATTCCATTTTTTTTTCTTTTTTTTTTTGCGGTACGCGGGCCTCTCACTGTTGTGGCCTCTCCCGTTGCGGAGCACAGGCTCTGGACGCGCAGGCTCAGCGGCCATGGCTCACGGGCCCAGCCACTCTGCAGCATGTGGGATCCTCCCGGACCGGGGCTTGAACCCGTGTCCCCTGCATCGGCAGGCGGACTCCCAACCACTGCACCGCCAGGGAAGCACCTAATTCCATTCTTAATCACGCTCTCCTTTTCACACGTTGCCCTAATTCACAGGAGCTGGGTGTGAAGGACCCCAGGTAGAGTCTGCATCTCATCAAGCAAAGACGTGGCCCCATCTCCCTAAAAACTCCCAGGAAGCACCACACGGCCTGACTCGCTTCACCTCTTTCTGTTCCCAATATTCATGACTCTGAAAAAAGGTGTTTGCTCCAACTTCTCACGTTTCTTGGGGTTTCACTCTGCCCAGAACCGGGTTTTGGAGGACAGCCAGTGGAGGGCTGCGTGCAGCCGCCATGCGATGGCCACCTCCAGACTCCCAGCGTCCTGGCTCATTTGTGCTCCTGGTTCTCCCGATTTCATCAAGAAGCCCCTCTACTCAACTCAGCAATCATTACCCTGTCTTCATGCTGCTGTCCTGCTGTGAAAAGACAGGGGTTCATCCTGCAAAGTGGCTGAGTGCCGGCGGTCGTCGACGGGGAGCAGCTCTGAGGAGGGCTGCAGGGGTGAGTTTGTGGCCGGCAAGACAAGGTCAACGTTATTCTTTGCAGAAACTGCAAACAAAAAAATGCATGGATCCCAAACCTCATTCAGCAATCAGCACAGACAGCATGGACTGAGTGGCTGGTGTGGGTAGATCCCGCTGCTGTTTGGGACACAGAGGTGAACAGGGTCCCCCCTCCAGCAATCTGAAATCTGGAGAAGACACAGAAGGTCTCAAGGCGCTTAGGCTGACGAGAAGTAACATAAGCCCGTCAGACTTGTTGCTGTCAAATAGCTAACGTGGCTGATCTGAGTTGCACCTGGCATTTCTGTTCCCCTGCGGGTGCTCTTGAGCAGTGACTATAAAATAAAAGAGCCAAAAGCCTGGTGATGAGGAGGAGAGGGAAAAAATGAAGTATCTGAAGATGCTGAAAACTCTCCCACCCAAATAAACATGTCTTCCCAGATAATTTAGAACTATTTTATTGTCAGAGGAGGTTGTATTTCCAACAGAGAACTCTAAAATACGAAAAAATTAAATCATTTCTTATCCTTTAAGATTTGTCCCAGATTCCATTCAGCGAAACTACAAGTAGCTTCAAATTGCCTAACTCAACAAATATTTAGGTCCTAAACACCCCCAGAGAGACTCCCTGGAGTCCCTAGCACAGGAGGCTAAAGCAGATGTATTTGGAAGATTTTTATCCCTCTCAAAACTGGCTCTAGAGCTGTATAATCAGCTATAAGATCCCTAAGTTATAGCAGTTTGTGGAAAGGGGACTGAAAACTATTCGTTTATTCACAATGAACAATAATGTAAAACACTTAATCAGCATCAGATGCTCCAGCTCCTATTACAATGAAAGGTTAATGAATTACTTATTTGGGGCAGAGGAAAATGAATTGAGGGGTCATATTTTTAAAGAGGACGTTTTCTAAAATTCTACTTAAAATGAAACCAAGGGTAATAAAACCGCACATATTTATAGCTCTGGATCAAAATAACACTGAGAAAACCATTTAAGATACATTTAGGAAACTAAAAAGTTCATTCATTTTCAATGTTAATACCTTACTTATCATGGTAACAGTTACAACGGGCTTATAACTGAAGGAGGGAAATAAAGTTTGGTGAAACAAGTTGGTTTCTACTTTTAAGAAAAGAGCACAGTGTTCCTTTCACTCATTTTTCTGACATTTAATCATGACAGTCAATCATTTCAGATACTGTCCAGTTTGTCTTTTGTCTCGCATTAAGAATTTCATTCTCGGGCTTCCCTGGTGGCACAGTGGTTGAGAGTCTGCCTGCCAATGCAGGGGACACGGGTTCGAGCCCGGTCTGGGACAATCCCACATGCCGCGGAGCAACTGGGCCCGCAAGCCACAACTACTGAGCCTGCGCGTCTGGAGCCTGTGCTCCGCAATGAGAGGCCGTGACAGTGAGAGGCCTGCGCATCGCAATGAAGAGGGGCCCCCGCTCGCCACAACTGGAGAAAGCCCTCACACAGAAACGAAGACCCAACACAGCCAAAAATAAATAAATAAATTTATTAAAAAAAAAAAAAAAGAATTTCATTCTCAACAGGCCTGGCAAGAGATCCACCCTTTAGAGATGCTGAGAACCCAGAGAGGTGTGATGGTGCCAAGCGCCTGTCCTGCGCCAGCATCCCGATGGCCTCCTCTGCGTGCATGGCTTTCTCTGGGACTCTGGGAAAAGGCATCATAAATTCAAGCGCTTTCAAGTCTCACATGGATTTGGCCATTTCAAATAACATTATCATTTTATATTATAATCATCACTATGTTTCTGTCATATAACAATGAAAATGACACTCCATTCTTATTAGCAGGAATTTGGAGTTTTCAAAATCCTCACACACAAAATTGCACTTAATTCTTTGTACCAACCTACGAGGGAGTTATTCTGTCTCATGTTTCCATTGAATTCTGTTCACTTGGGATTAGGTCTTATTCACCCCGTTATGGGCTGAATTGTGTACCTCTCCCCCAAATCAGATGCTGAAGTCCTAACCCCAAGACCTCAGATTGTGACTATGTTTAGAGGTGGGGTCTTTACAGAGGGAATGAAGTAAAATGAGGCCATTGAGTTGGACACTGATTCAACAGCACTTGTGTCCTTGTAAGAAGAGATTAGGACACAGACACACACAGAGGGATGCCCGTGTGAGGACACAGGGAGAAGGTGGCATCTCCCAGCCAAGGACAGAGGCCTCAGATGGAACCAACCCTGTGACACCTTGATCTTGGACTTCTAGCCTCCAGAACTGTGAGGGGATACATTTCTGCTGTTTACACCGCCGCGTCTGTGGGACTTTGTTACCGCCGCCGGAGCGGACTAACACAGCCCCATCTCCTGTATGCTGTGTACAGGTCTCTAGCTCTTAGGTAGAGCAAATTCACCTATTTCCCAAAACTCTTCCTTCCTTTGCTGACAAAATATTCTGAATGCTGAATATCTCATACGGTCTGACTTTTACACCGACACAGAAGTCAACTAAAAACATTCAAGTGACAAATGACCCACTTGAGCACCCTGGTCTGCTACCAGGAAAGCAGGCAGCACATTCCAACACTGAGTGTCAGAGTGAAGGTGACACCCCC